>NC_069509.1:200568603-200586103 GCF_027579735.1 Bombina bombina
AAAATGAGACTTAAATAATGTGGAGATAAAAGCGACGCCCATATTTTTTAGTGCCAAATCAGACGCCCACATTATTTGGCGCCTAAATGCTTTTGGCGCCAAAATGACGCCACATCCGGAACGCCGACATCTTTGGCGCAAAATAACGTCAAAAAAATGACGCAACTTCCGGCGACACGTATGACGCCGGAAACGGAAAAGAATTTTTGCGCCAAAAAGTCCGCGCCAAGAATGATGCAATAAAATGAAGCATTTTCAGCCCCCGCGAGCCTAACAGCCCACAGGGAAAAAAGTGTCAAATTTTTGAAGGTAAGAAAAAAATGATTAATTCAAATGCATTATCCCAAATATGAAACTGACTGTCTGAAAAATAAGGAAAGTTGAACATTCTGAGTCAAGGCAAATAAATGTTTGAATACATATATTTAGAACTTTATAAACAAAGTGCCCAACCATAGCTTAGAGTGTCACAGAAAATAAGATTTACTTACCCCAGGACACTCATCTACATGTTTGTAGAAAGCCAAACCAGTACTGAAACGAGAATCAGTAGAGGTAATGGTATATATAAGAGTATATCGTCGATCTGAAAAGGGAGGTAAGAGATGAATCTCTACGACCGATAACAGAGAACCTATGAAATAGACCCCGTAGAAGGAGATCACTGCATTCAAATAGGCAATACTCTCTTCACATCCCTCTGACATTCACTGCACGCTGAGAGGAAAACCGGGCTCCAACTTGCTGCGGAGCGCATATCAACGTAGAATCTAGCACAAACTTACTTCACCACCTCCATCGGAGGCAAAGTTTGTAAAACTGAATTGTGGGTGTGGTGAGGGGTGTATTTATAGGCATTTTGAGGTTTGGGAAACTTTGCCCCTCCTGGTAGGAATGTATATCCCATACGTCACTAGCTCATGGACTCTTGCTAATTACATGAAAGAAATAGTATCCAAAGCTTAGTTTGTGACTGCGCACTTAGGGCACAGCTAGTTGTGGGGACAGGCTGAGGCTTCAATAGCAGGGAAAGGCCTCAAAGTTAAAAGTCCGGTTCTGAGGGCAGTGAAGCCCGGTCCCTCTCCAAAACCCTGTTTCTGGAAAGCAGACCTCTTCAGACAAGCCTCTCCACTATTTAGAGCAGGGTACTAATAAAAATACTGCTTTAAATCAGAGATAGATAGAAGAAGCTTGAGGAGCTGAAGTTCAGTGCGACCTGCAAGATGGCCGCCGCCCGGGTGTCCCCCGACTTTGAAGCCTTTTGAGCCCTCCAGAGATATCCTGGATCATGCAGGAAGAAGCTGGATGTCTGCACAAAAAAAACCCTCCCACTCATATTAAAACAGTGGAAAGCTTCAGGAAACTGTTACTAGGCAGAATTCAAGCCAGCCATGTGGAAAAAACTAGGCCCCAATAAGTTTTATCACCAAATACATATATAAAAACGATTAAACATGCCAGCAAACGTTTTATATTACATTTTTATAAGAGTATGCATCTCTATTAATAAGCCTGATACCAGTAGCTCTCACTGCATTTAAGGCTTTACTTACATTAGTTCAGTATCAGCAGCATTTTCTAGCAAATTCCATCCCTAGAAATATATTAACTGCACATACCTTATTGCAGGATAACCTGCACGCCATTCCCTCTCTGAAGTTACCTCACTCCTCAGAATATGTGAGAACAGCCATGGATCTTAGTTACTTCTGCTAAGATCATAGAAAACGCAGGCAGATTCTTCTTCTAAATACTGTCTGAGATAAACAGTACACTCCGGTACCATTTAAAAATAACAAACTTTTGATTGAAGAATAAACTAAGTATAAAACACCACACTCCTCTTACGACCTCCATCTTGGTTGAGGCTTGCAAGAGAATGACTGGATATGACAGTTAGGGGAGGAGCTATATAGCAGCTCTGCTGTGGGTGATCCTCTTGCAACTTCCTGTTGGGAAGGAGAATATCCCACAAGTAATGGATGATCCGTGGACTGGATACACCTAACAAGAGAAAAGTGCTGTCCAGAGTACTGAAACCAAAATAAAGCTTAGATGCCTTCTTTTTCAAAAAAAGATAGCAAGAGAACCAAGATAAATTGATAATAGGAGTAAATTAGAAAGTTGAGTAAAATTGCATGCTCTTTCAGAATTACAAATGAACAAATGTGTGTTCAGTGTCCCTTTAAGGCACACTATATTCTCCAACAAAAGGGATATATATATATAATACGAATTAAACTGTGCTTCTAATACATAAGAACTGCTTGCCCAGTTCAGGTACCTTTCCAATTCTTGTATCCTCCTTCACACCTTATATTATATAACTATTAATTCCATGACATAGTTAATATCATCTAATCTTTAGTATAACTGTTTATCTCTATTAAATGCTAATATACTGCAATAAAGCATTTATTACAATCACCTGTATATACCCTAGCTATGGATTCATAACAACATCCTAGGTTAGGATAGATGTATACATTGAGATTTCCCTTCTACCTCTTAACTAGAGCCAGACATTTATAACCAGACTTACGCCTTTGTGTGAGTAGATTATTAACCCCTTAATGACCGGACCATTTTTCAATTTTCTTACCCTTAATGACAATGGCTATTTTTACATTTTTGCAGTGTTTGCGTTTAGCTGAAATTTTCCTCTTACTCATTTACTGTACCCACGTATATTATATACCGTTTTTCTCGCCATGAAATGGACTTTCTAAAGATACCATTATTTTCATCATATCTTATAATTTACTATAAAAAAATATATACAATATGAGGAAAAAATTGAAAAAAAACACACTTTTTCTAACTTAGACCCCCAAAATCTGTTACACATCTACAACCACCAAATAACACCCATTCTAAATAGTTTCTACATTTTGTCCCGAGTTTAGAAATACCCAATGTTTACATGTTCTTTACTTTTTTTGCAAGTTATAGAGCAAAAAATACAAGTAGCACTTTGCTATTTCCAAACCACTTTTTTTCAAAATGAGCGCTAGTTACATTGGAACCCTGAAATAGCAGACATATATGGCTTTGGCGTTGCTTTTTGGTAATTAGAAGGCCGCTAAATGCCGCTGCACACCACACGTGTATTATGCCCAGCAGTGAAGGGGTTAATTAAGGAGCTTGTAGGGAGCGTTTAGGTTTAATTTTAGCTTTAGTGTAGTGTAGTAGACAACCCAAATTATTGATCTAGGCCCATTTTGGTATATTTCATGCCACCATTTCACCGCCAAATACGATCCAATAAAAAAACTGTAAAATTTTTCAAAATTTTAGGTTTCTCACTGAAATTATTTATAAACAGCTTGTGCAATTATGGCACACATGGTTGTAAATGCTTCTCTGGGACCCCCTTTGTTCAGAAATAGCAGACATATATGGCTTTGGCGTTGCTTTTTGGTAATAATAAGGCCGTTAAATGCTGCTGCGCACCACACTTGTAATATGCCTAACAGTTAAGGGGTTAATTAGGTAGCTTGTAGGGTTAATTTTTAGCTTTAGTGTAGAGATCAGCCTCCCACCTGACACATCCCACCCCATGATCCCCCCCTGACCCCCCTCAAACAGCTCTCTTCCCTCCCCCACCTCACAATTGTCACCGCCATCTTAAGTACTGGCAGAAAGTCTGCCAGTACTGAAATAAAAATTATTTTTTATTTTTTTTTATTTTTTTCATATAGTCTGCAGTGATGGATCCCCCCTTACCCCACAACCTCCCTGATCCCCCCCCCCCATACATCTCTCTAACCCTCCCCCTCTTCCTATTTGCCGCCATCTTGGGTACTGGCAGCTGTCTGCCAGTACCCAATTTGCCCCCAAAAATAGTTTTTATTAACTTTTTTATATAAAACCTTTGTTTTCTGTAGTGTAGCTGGCCCCCCTAAATAATCTACTTCCCTCCCCCTCCCAGATCCCTTACTAAACAATAGAGCTCCCCCTGCATCGGCCTCTGTATTTTTTTTATTTTTTTTACTTGCGGTTATTTTGCGTGCACGCGTATGCTCGTGCACCCGCCGCCTCCGCCCCCCCCGGCTACAACCGGAACCGTGCAATCACCGACAATGCATTGCTACATTGTGATTGCACCGGTAAGGAAGTTGGAGCATACCCTCCTCCTAGAAGCTGCTCCCACCCACCAACAAAAGTGTGCACAACAATCGCCGATGCAGAGAGGGCCACAGAGTGGCCCTTTCTGCATCGGTGGGTAAAATAGGGGATTGCAGTGAAGCCTCAATATTGAGGCATCACTACAATCCCTTGTAAGCAGCTGGAAGCGATCATGATCGCTTCCAGCACTTCTAACAACAGAGGACGTACCAGGTACGTCAATTGTCATTAAGGGGAGTTTTTCCAATGACGTACCTGGTAAGTCCTCTGTCATTAAGGGGTTAAGGTGATATTTTAACTTAGCGCATCTCTGCTAGTCATTATGTCCGCTCTTTAATTTAATAGCCTGTTAGGAAAGTGAGTGCTTCACAAGTGTACACCATTACCAGTTCTAAACTGATTTTCTCTAGCTTGTCTCAACCCAATACTCAGCACCCCCCAGCCTGTAGTATGATATATAGGATACTGAAAAACATAATTTATGTAAGAACTTACCTGATAAATTAATTTCTTTCATATTGGCAAGAGTCCATGAGCTAGTGACATATGGGATATACAATCCTACCAGGAGGGGCAAAGTTTCCCAAACCTCAAAATGCCTATAAATACACCCCTCACCACACCCACAATTCAGTTTAACGAATAGCCAAGCAGTGAGGTGATAAAGAAAGGAGTAGAAAGCATCAATAAAAGGAAATTTGGAAATGATTGTGCTTTATACAAAAAATCATAACCACCATAAAAAAGGGTGGGCCTCATGGACTCTTGCCAATATGAAAGAAATGAATTTATCAGGTAAGTTCTTACATAAATTATGTTTTCTTTCATGTAATTGGCAAGAGTCCATGAGCTAGTGACATATGGGATATCAATACCCAAGATGTGGAGTCTTCCACTCAAGAGTCACTAGAGAGGGAGGGACTAAAACAAAAGCAGCCATATTCCGCTGAGAAAATAATCCACAACCCAAAAATAAGTTTATTTTCACTTTTGAAAGAAAAAAACTTAAATCAAAAAGCAGAAGAATCAAACTGAAACAGCTGCCTGAAGAACTTTTCTACCAAAGACTGCTTCCGAAGAAGCAAATACATCAAAATGGTAGAATTTAGTAAATGTATGCAAAGAGGACCAAGTGGCTGCTTTGCAAATCTGATCGACTGAAGCTTCATTCTTAAAAGCCCATGAAGTAGAGACTGATCTAGTAGAATGAGCTGTAATTCTCTGAGGCGGGGTTTGACCCGACTCCAAATAAGCTTGATGAATCAAAAGTTTCAACCAAGAAGCCAAGGAAACAGCAGAAGCTTTCTGACCTTTCCTAGGACCAGAATATAAAACAAATAGACTAGAAGTCTTCCTGAAATTTTTAGTAGCTTCCACATAATATTTCAAAGCTCTTACCACATCCAAAGAATGTAAGGATCTCTCCAAAGAATTCTTAGGATTAGGACATTAAGAAGGGACAACAATTTCTCTACCAATGTTGTTGGAATTCACAACCTTAGGTAAAAATTGAAAAGAAGTCCGCAAAACTGCCTTATCCTGATGAAAAATCAGAAAAGGAGACTCACAAGAAAGAGCAGATAGCCAAAAGGAACAACACTTTCCAAGAAAGTAGTTTAATGTCCAAAGAATGCATAGGTTCAAATGGAGGAGCCTGTAAAGCCCTCAGAACCAAATTAAGACTCCAAGGAGGAGAAATTGACTTAATGACAGGCTTAATACGAACTAAAGCCTGTACAAAACAGTGTATATCAGGAAGTATAGCAATTTTTCTGTGAAATAAAACAGAAAGAGCGGAGATTTGTCCTTTCAAGGAACTTGCAGACAAACCCTTATCCAGACCATCCTGAAGAAACTGCAAAATTCTAGGAATTCTAAAAGAATGCCAGGAGAATTTATGAGAAGAACACCATGAAATGTAAGCCGTCCAAACTCTATAATAAATCTTCCTAGAGACAGATTTACGAGCTTGTAACATAGTATTAATCACTGAGTCAGAGAAACCCCTATGACTTAGAACTAAGCGTTCAATTTCCATACCTTCAAATTTAATGATTTGAGATCCTGATGGAAAAACGGACCTTGAGATAGTAGGTCCAGCCGTAACGGAAGTGGCCAAGGCGGGCAACTGGACATCCGAACCAGATCCGCATACCAAAACCTGTGTGGCCATGCTGGAGCCACCAGCAACACAAAAGACTGTTCCATGATGATTTTGGAAATCACTCTTGGAAGAACTAGAGGCGGGAAGATGTAAGCAGGTTGATAACACCAAGGAAGTGTCAGTGCATCCACTGCTTCCGCCTGAACATCCCTGGACATGGACAGGTATCTGGGAAGTTTCTTGTTTAGATGAGAGGCCATGAGATCTATCTCTGGAAGCCCCCACATCTGAACAATCTGAGAAAACACATCTGGATGGAGGGACCACTGCCCTGGATGTAAAGTCTGGCGGCTGAGATAATCCGCCTCCCAATTGTCTACACCTGGGATATGCACCGCAGAGATTAGACAGGAGCTGGATTTCGCCCAAGCAAGTATCCAAGATACTTCTTTCATAGCTTGGGGACTGTGAGTCCCACCCTGATGATTGACATAAGCCACAGTTGTGATATTGTCTGTCTGAAAACAAATGAACGGTTCTCTCTTTAGTAGAGGCCAGAACTGAAGAGCCCTGAGAATTGCACGGAGTTCTAAAATATTTATTGGTAATCTCGCCTCTCGAGATTTCCAAACCCCTTGTGCTGTCAGAGACCCCCAAACGGCTCCCCAACCTGAAAGACTCGCATCTGTTGTGATCACAGTCCAGGTTGGGCGAACAAAAGAAGCCCCTTGAACCAAACAATGGTGATCTATCCACCATGTCAGAGAGTGTCGTATATTGGGATTCAAGGATATTAATTGTGATATCTTTGTATAATCCCTGCACCATTGATTCAGCATACAAAGCTGTAGAGGTCTCATGTGAAAACGAGCAAAGGGGATTGCGTCCGATGCTGCAGTCATGAGACCTAAAACTTCCATGCACATAGCCACTGAAGGGAATGATTGAGACTGAAGGTGCCGGCAGGCTGCAACCAATTTTAAATGTCTCTTGTCTGTTAGATTCAGTGTCCATGACTCTGTCTCTATCTGGAAACCTAAAAAGGTGACCCTTGTCTGAGGAATCAAGAAACTTTTTGGTAAATTGATCCTCCAACCATGTTTCCGAAGAAACAACACTAGTTGATTCGTGTGAGATTCTGCAGTATGTAAAGACTGAGCTAGTACCAAGATATCGTCCAAATAAGGAAACACCGCAATACCCTGTTCTCTGATTACAGATAGTAGGGCACCCAGAACCTTTGAAAAGATTCTTGGAGCTGTTGCTAGGCCAAATGGAAGAGCAACAAATTGGTAATGCTTGTCTAGAAAAGAGAATCTCAGAAACTGATAGTGTTCTGGATGAATCGGAATATGAAGGTATGCATCCTGCAAGTCTATTGTGGACATATAATGTCCTTGCTGAACAAAAAGCAGAATAGTCCTTATAGTCACCATCTTGAAAGTTGGTACTCTTACATAACGATTAAAAATTTTCAGATCCAGAACTGGTCTGAACAAATTTTCTTTCTTTGGTACAATGAATAGGTTTGAATAAAACCCCAAACCTTGTTCCTGAAGAGGAACTGGCATTATTACCCCAGAAGACTCCAGGTCTGAAACACACTTCAGAAAAGCCTGAGCTTTTACTGGATTTACAGGAATGTGTGAGAGAAAAAAAATCTTCTCACAGGAGGTCTTACTTTGAATCCTATTTGATACCCTTGAGAGACAATGCTCTGAATCCAATGATTTTGGACAGATTTTATCCAAAAATCCTTGAAAAACCTTAATCTGCCCCCTACCAGCTGAGCTGGAATGAGGGCCGCACCTTCATGCGGGCTTAGGGGCAGACTTAGGTTTCCTAAATTTCTTGGATTTATTGCAATTTGAGGAAGGCTTCCAACTGGAAGCAGATTCCTTGGGAGGAGGATTGAGTTTTTGTTCCTTATTCTGACGAAAGGAACGAAAACGGTTAGAAGCCTTAGATTTACCCTTAGGTTTTTTATCCTGAGGCAAAAAAACTCCTTTTCCTCCAGTGATAGTTGAAATAATAGAATCCAACTGAGAACCAAATAAATTATTACCTTGGAAAGAAAGATAGTAATCTAGATTTAGATGTCATATCAGCATTCCAAGATTTAAGCCACAAAGCTCTTCTAGATAATACAGCTAAAGACATGGATCTAACATCAATTTTGATAATATCAAAAATGGCATCACAAATAAAATGATTAGCATGTTGCAGTAAGCGAACAATGCTAGATATGTCAGAATCCAATTCATGTTGCGCTAAATTTTCCAACCAGAAAGTTGATGCAGCCGCAACATCACCCAAAGAAATAGAAGGTCTGAAAAGATGACCTGAATATAAATAGGCCTTCCTTAGATAAGATTCAAGCTTCCTATCTAAAGGATCCTTAAAGGAAGTGCTATCTTCCATAGGAATAGTGGTACGTTTAGCAAGAGTAGAAATAGCCCCATCAACTTTGGGGATCTTTTCCCAAAACTCTATAGATTTTGCTGGTAAAGGATACAATCTCTTAAACCTTGAAGAAGGAACAAAGGAAGTACATGGCTTATTCCATTCCCTAGAAATCATATCAGAAATAGCCTCAGGAATGGGAAAAACACCTGGGGAAACCACAGGAGGTTTAAAAACAGCATTTAAACGTTTATTAGACTGAACGTCAATAGGACTGGTTACCTCAATATCCAAAGTAATTAACACTTCTTTTAATAAAGAACGCATATACTCTATTTTAAATAAATAAGTAGATTTGTCAGTGTCAATATCTGATGAAGGATCTTCTGTTTCAGATAGATCCTCAGCAGAAGAGGATGAATTATTATGTTGTTGGTCATTTGAAATTTCATCAGCTAAATGAGAAGTTTTAAAAGACGTTTTACGTTTATTAGAAGGTGGAAATGCAGACAAAGCCTTCATAATAGATTCAGAAACAAATTCTTTAAAATTTACAGGTATATCATGCACATTAGAAGTTGAAGGAACTGCAACTGGCAATGTACTATTACTGATAGAAACACTATCTGCATGTAAAAGTTTATCATGACAACTGTTACCAATGACATTCGGTGGAATAATTTCTACAATTTTGCAACAAATGCACAGCTTTGGTAGAACCGATGTCAGGCAGCAATGTTCCAGCAGAAACTTCAGAGACAGGATCGGATTGGGACATCTTGCTCAATGTAAAAGAAAAAACAACATATAAAGCAAAATGATCTATTTCCTTAAATGACAGTTTCAGGAATGGGAAAAAATGCAAAAGCATAGGCCTCTTGATAGAGAAGAAATCAGGAGGCAAACATGAATGGGGTATTGAAATAATTAAAAAAATTTGGTGCCAAGTATGACGCACAACGTAACGTAAACTTTTTTGGCGCCAAAAATGACCGGAAATGACACACTTGCGTCACTAATGACGCCGCCGTGTGAAAGTTCTTGATGTCACGTATGACGCCGGAAATGACGAAGTTGCGTCAAAAACTTAATTTCCCGCGCCAAAAATGACGCAATAAAGTCTAACATTTGACGCACCCGCGGGTCTAATACCCGCAAATGCAAAAGTAGTCAAAATTGAAAAAGACTAAACCCCAGGTAAGAAATACATTTCTTAAAGTGTTTATATTCCCAAATATGAAACCGACAGTCTGCAGAAGGAAATACATGAACCTGACTCATGGCAAATATAAGTACAATACATATATTTAGAACTTTATATAATTGCATAAAGTGCCAAACCATAGCTGAGAGTGTCTTAAGTAATAAAAACATACTTACCAAAAGACCCCCATCCACATATAGCAGATAGTCAAACCAGTACTAAAACAGTTCTTTAGTAGAGGTAATGGTAAATTTGAGAGTATATCGTCCATCTGAAAAGGGAGGTAGGAGATGAATCTCTACGACCGATAACAGAGAACCCATGAAAAAGACCCCCGTTAGGGAAATCATTGTATCCAATAGGTGATACTCCCTTCACGTCCCTCTGACATTCGCTGTACTCTGAGAGGAATCGGGCTTCAACAATGCTGAGAAGCGCATATCAACGTAGAAATCTTAGCACAAACTTACTTCACCACCTCCATAGGAGGCAAAGTTTGTAAAACTGAATTGTGGGTGTGGTGAGGGGTGTATTTATAGGCATTTTGAGGTTTGGGAAACTTTGCCCCTCCTGGTAGGATTGTATATCCCATATGTCACTAGCTCATGGACTCTTGCCAATTACATGAAAGAAAGCATAGTCATTCCTTATCTGTATTCTAAGTAGTGCCATTAGTTCCTTTTTCTTTCTTGAGAATAAACTACAATTACCCTCTTATATGCTACCAGAATGCACTTGTAATGAGCATAAAGATACCATTAATAAACTGTTCACAGCCATAAGGCCCTATTCACTCTCATGGACCCTATGGCCGCTCATTACAAAATAAATAGTAAAAGGTTACCCAGCTAATAGGGTAATTCCTCAGGACAATCCCTGCATACTACAACAAACATAAGTTTTAGTAACAAAGAGTAGTAGCTAATAGGAAACAAGAGAGATGGTCAAAGGGTCATTGTTATCTCAGTATCGGTTTAACCCATTGGCAAAGGCTCAGACTCTTTGGCAGACCAGATGTTAATTTAAATGATGACAAAAAGTCAGCTAACCACAAAAAACAAACGAGTACAGTAATCACAAGCAATAACTCTGTTTACGGATACGCCACATACCCATGACTGGCCATTACCTTGAGGATGTAAAAATCGAAGCCATATGCCGCATCAATCAAGTCTAGTGTGCGCATTGTAACTGTGATGGAAAACGTTTTGTCCAGTATCTCACTGAATAACTGGCGCGTGAAGAGCTGCGGCTTCCATGTCGTCTTTAGTCTTGTAGAGAGCTAAAAGTACATAAAGGCGCAGGTAAGTTATCGAACACTAACAGAGCAGACGTTTATAAAAGTATATTGTAGGAGGAACAGGAGGGGACTAGCAGATAACTAACTGCTGAGAACACAGGGGCCACAGATAAGCCTGCACTGCAATGGGTTAGCAAGAAGCAGCAACAAGATTTGTCAGCACAATGACATCTAGTGGTACCTGGAGGTGTCACAACTTGCGCTGGTGATTTTCTCACTTGTTCTTAGAGAAATAAACGCGGCTTTACAAGCGGCAAAATAACAGACCAGTAACAGAGAAAACACGAGAACCAGACGCACAAGACATACAATACATCATGCCATCTTCACAATAACAGATAAGTGCAAGCTGTGCCCAGGGTGCTTGTAATGCCACATAACTACACATTCATTACCTTATCATTGTTTGCATAGCGGTAACCATTGACCCATCCTTCCCCACCCCAGAGCCCCTCATTGGCCTGTGGGGGGAAATAAGGTACAATTGGCACATCCTGCACACGTTCTCGCTGCCCATTATTTGGATTTATTCTGTATTTCAGCCCATGGGGTCTCCAGTGCACAGGAGATGGTTTACGTGTCTCCTGAATTGAGCGAAGGTAGTGAGCTGGCAACCGAGCATAGATGCCCTGCTTAAGCTTAAGTGTATTCCAGATGGCAGGTGGGTACTTGTGAAGCGGCATGGTGCCTTACCCTGCAGGTCCCAGGAAGACATAATACAAAAAAATCACCAAACATGACTGTCTTATAATGCACATATTGTGAAGTGTCAAAAAATTACACACACATTATATTTACATATGCACACAGTGTGACACACAAAATCTCACACAGTGAAAGCATATGCACACTCACACTGTGCAAACACTATACACACAGTACACACACTATATACACACTCACACTGTGCAAACACTATACACACACTATATACACACTCACACTGTGCAAACACTACACACACACACTATATACACACTCACACTGTGCAAACACTATACACACACTATATGCACACTCACACTGTGCAAACACTATACACACACTATATACACACTCACACTATATACACACACACACTATATACACACTCACACTGTGCAAACACTATACACACAGTACACACACACTATATACACACAAACTCACACTGTGCAAACACTATGTACACAGTACACACACACTATATACACACAAACTCACACTGTGCAAACACTATGTACACAGTACACACACACTATATACACACACACTATATACACACACACTGTGCAAACACTATGTACACAGTACACACACACTATATACACACACACACACACACACTATATACACACACACTGTGCAAACACTATGTACACACTATATACACACACACACACACACTATATACACACACACTGTGCAAACACTATGTACACAGTACACACACACACTATATACACACACACTGTGCAAACACTATGTACACAGTACACACACACACTATATACACACACACTCACACTGTGCAAACACTATGTACACAATACACACACACTATATACACACACACACACTCACACTGTGCAAACACTATACACACAGTACACACACACTCACACTGTGCAAACACTATACACAGTACACACACACTATGTACACACACACTCACACTGTGCAAACACTATATACACAGTACACACACACACTATAAACACACAGTACAGACACACATATATATATATATATATGCATGCAAACATAGATAGAGTATAAGCGCACTAGGAGATTCTATAATCACTAAATGTGTGATATAAAACAAAAAGTTCAATAGATAGATAGTACCTGTGTATTGCTAGTTCAAAGCACGCTGAGGAGAGCAGGCAAGTGTTGATTGCTGGAGATCTGCAGCTGTGGCGTTCTGAGCCCGGTCTGTGAGCCACTCCAAACAACAAATAGAAATCCAAAGACATGAACGCTCAAAAAGCGCAAAGAACTCCAAAGTTGTAAGAACACTAACTTTATTGAAACGAAGTTAAAACCATGACAGCATATAACGCAGCTGTGTTAAAGCACTATAAAGGAAAAATAGACACAATGTCAGCGATCAGGACCCCACGCAGACATGTTTCGTGCGGTTGCGCACTTGATCACTGCTTGTTAGCAGTCTTGACCGCTCATTGCTTTATAGCTCTTTTCTTAAAGGAACAGTCACTTTATGTTTGACAATTGTGCCTAATCATACTACTCTCTTTTTTGCATTTGTTGAACAATTTTTTGGAAAAAGATTATTATGAAAATTTGTTGATGAATTTTAAAGTATGATAAATATATATAATGACTTTGAACACCTTTGAAAATATTTTGTTGCCTATATGTTTGTTTTACCTAGACTACATATAGTTTATATACGGCTTATATTTTCTTTGAAAACCATTAATTTGATGTAAGATTTAATAACTTAAATTAGGATAACATTTTTAGAAAAGCACATTTATCTTCAATTCATTTATCAACAATAGACTATATCTCAATAATATATTGGTCCAAATAAGAATATAGTCTTATATCAACATTTATATTTGTATGGGAAATGATGTGCATTCCTGAATATAGAATTCTGAGGAGATGCTTTGTGGACTGACATTAATTTTTGATTTGTCATTTTTATTTATTAGACAACGCAAGAGATTAAATTTATTAAATATCAAGATAGGTAACTGCTTACGGATGTACATCAAAAAACTTTTGAAATTTCAGTTTACAAATAAATCCAAATCTCTTCTCATATTGAGTCCTAATGGATTGCATGTGTCGAGTGTGAATATCCAAAATACTTCATGCTTGTTTAACTTATCTTCTCTGTCTCCCCCACGTTTCCATAGGGGAACATGATCAATGCCTTGAAGTTTTAATAATGAGGCATCAGAATTATGGAGCGTTTTAAAGTGTCTGGATACCGGAGTATCCGTGTCATCATCTTCAATCGATCTTAAGCGTTGTAAGAATCTGTCTTTTATGCTGCGCTTCGTTTTACCTACATACTGAATGACAGGAAGATTAGATGGAGAAAGGTAATTTGATGTTTTCCTCTTTTGGATATTATGTCTACACCATTGCTGGTTATTGCTTTTAGCACTGGATCAGAGTGTAAAATGGGAATAGTTTCTTTTATAAATTTTACTGATGTTTTTATAATCTGTAGTGTATGTGGTAATAAATCTTGGTTTCTCCCTATTTTTCAAGTTGGTATTTTTCGTTTTGTATTTAAGTAAATCCTCTCTTGTTCTTTGATGTACACTTTCTCTAGCTTTATTTAAGGTATCCTCAATATAGCCTCTCTGCTTTAGTCTTTGTTATAATAGTACACCGACTAGTATAGTCTTCCTCCTTGGAGCAATTTCTTTTGGCCCTAATATATTCGCCCTTAGGAATGCCTTTTAGGATGTGTCTAGGGTGACATGATTTGTAGAATAATGTGGTGTTTCCTGCTGTTGGCTTTCTATAAAGAGTTGAAACTATTGTCTCACTTTCTTCATCAGCTTGTAATGTTAGATCTAGAAAATGTATAGATTTTGAACTATGCTCTCCTATAAATTTTAAGCCACACCTGTTTTCCATTAAGATAGACACAGAATTCTTCAACTTCTTTTGTTTCGCCATCATAGATGAAAAGCAAGTCATCTATGTACCTGAAAAAATGTACAACTCTTTCTCTGTGAGGATTTCTCTCTCCAAAGACGTGGAACAGCTCCCACCAACCCATGAAAAGGTTGGCGTATGATGGGGCAATTTTAGGCCCCATAGCTGTTCCACGCCTTTGGAGAAAGAAATCATTGCCAAACGCAAAAAAATTATGCGTCAAAAGGTACTCTATTGCATTCAGTATAAATGTTTTAGTAGCTGATTTATAATCAGTGTACTGATTCAGAAAAAACTGGATAGCTGTTATTCCCAGGTTATGTTGTATACAATGAAGATACATCTACAACCAAAAATTTGTAGTTCGCTTTCCATTTAATATGTTGCAATTTGTTTAGTAAATCTGTGCTATCCTGTACATAGCTTAAAAGGTTTTTAACTAGAGGCTGTAGAAATGTATCGATTAAATCAGATAAGGGTTCATTTAATGATTTGATTCCTGCTATTATGGGACGCCCTGGTGGACATCTAGAATCTTTATGTAACTTTGGAAAATAATGAAATACTGGAATTACTGAATTAGGTGGTGTTAGAACTTCTTCCAAAGAAGATGTTATAATGTTGTTTAATTTAGCTGTTTTAGTTATCTTCATTAATTCCTTTCTGAATTCTCTGTAATCTGTAAATCAAGAAATGGTATAGAGTCCCTATTGCTATCATACTTGAACCGAATGGGTGACTCCAATCTGTTCAAGTCCTCAATCCAGCCTTGCAAAGATTCAGACGTTCCCCTCCACACGAGGAACACGTCATCTATGTAGTGACCGTACATTTTAATTTCTGGGATCGATAACGTCTTCATAATGAAGGTCTCATACCATAGCATGTAGAGGTTGGCATATGCGGGAGCCATGGTGGAACCCATAGCTGTCCCAGCGATCTGTAAAAAATACTCCCTTTCGAATCTGAAGAAATTCTTCTCCAGACAGAAAGTGAGAAGTTCCAGCAAAAACTCAATGGGGGGGTCCCGCATATGCCAACGAACTACTCAGCATGGTTCTGACTGCCTGTACACCAGGAGTATTTTTTACAGATCGCTGGGACAGCTATGGGTTCCAGCATGGCTCCCACATATGCCAACCTCTACATGAGACCTTCATTATGAAGACGTTATCAATCCCAGAAATTAAAATGTATGGTCGCTACATAGATGACGTGTTCCTCGTGTGGAGGGGCACGTCTGAATCTTTGCAAGGCTGGATTGAGGACTTGAACAGATTGGAGTCACCCATTCGGTTCAAGTATGATAGCAATAGGGACGCTATACCATTTCTTGACTTACAGATTTCCAAGTGTATGATTGATGGATCAGTTGTTTTCAGTACATCTCTATACATGAAACCAACTGATAAAAACTCACTCCTGTTATCCACTAGTTTTCATCCGACACACCAGAAAAAAGGTGTTATCAACTCTCAACTCATGCGAGTAGCCCAGAACAACACACTCAGTGACACTAGGGTTCTCCAAGAAAATGCTATGAAAGAAAAACTCAAAGAGAGAGGCTATAGATCAGCAGATAATAATTCCTCACTAAACTTGTCACAATATGACCAAAAGACACTACTCCATAAGACGAAGCCTGTGAAGACAAATACCAATGAGATCAATTTGATCACCACATTTACCCCCATGCACCAAATCCTGGAGAGATCTGTACGCAAGAACTGGGAGATCGTGAAAATGGATAAATCCCTCCCATTTTCTCTAATGAAGCCACCACGTATGGTCTACAGAAAAGCGTCCAACTTGAAGGATATTTTGGTCCATAATGACCCTAGACGGTGCTATCAGAAAGGCACTTGGATCGACGCCAACAGGAAACTTGGTTGTTTTAAATGTGGGGACTGCACCACATGTAACAGTATGCTTACTGGTTCTACTTTCCATCACCCACGGACTGGGAAGAAATACAGAATTTATCATAGACTCACCTGCACTAGCAGCTTCGTGATTTACATTCTAACTTGCCCGTGCTCATTGGTCTATGTTGGAAAGACCTCAACGACGTTCCGTGAAAGAATGGCCAACCATCGCCATGCGATAAGAGCAGTGATCGATAAAAAAAGAATCGGACCAACCGTTTGCTAGGCATTTCTTGCAAGCGGGGCACACAGCGGCCAGTTTGAGGACAATGGTCATAGACCATGTACCACCACTTGACAGAGGTGGGGACAGACATACCAAACTGCTACAGGTTGAAGCTGCCTGGATCTATCGCCTAGATACTGTCTCTCCTAGAGGTTTGAACATACAACTTGACTACAATGTGTTCCTATAGCTGGATCTGGCTATGATTGGAACGATCTAGGTTATCTTCTAGTTATGTGACTTTTTGTAGTCTAATGCTACATCTTACATAGCGGACATTGGAAACCGGTCACTTGAGTGTGTTGCTCACATCACAAGTTTCTATCATATTACAGGTGTTATGAAGTAGATATCATTATTTATTTAGGATAGATGTAGAGACATGATGGCAGTTTAATACATCAGTTAGACTCTCCCTGAATCGAAAAATAATGCACTTTTATTGTGATGCTATTGTTTGGCTATATATTTACTATGTAGCTGATAAGGTCCAAAAACAGATATAGACTATCTACACCGCCAAACTACGTTAGTATGCTTCTTAGCCTTTTTAACTTTATTTATTTCTATGTCTTATTTGGGTCTT
>NC_069509.1:200601103-200763691 GCF_027579735.1 Bombina bombina
TGCATACACACTATATACACAGATCACACAGTGCATACACACTATATACACAGATCACACAGTGCATACACACTATATACACAGATCACACAGTGCATACACACTATATACACAGATCACACAGTGCATACACACTATATACACAGATCACACAGTGCATACACACTATATACACAGATCACACAGTGCATACACACTATATACACAGATCACACAGTGCATACACACTATATACACAGATCACACAGTGCATACACACTATATACACAGATCACACAGTGCATACACACTATATACACAGATCACACAGTGCATACATACTATATACACACTATACACACAGATCACACAGTGCATACACACAGATCACACAGTGCATACACACTATATACACAGATCACACAGTGCATACACACTATATACACAGATCACACAGTGCATACACACTATATACACAGATCACACAGTGCATACACAGATCACACAGTGCATACACACTATATACACAGATCACACAGTGCATACACACTATATACACAGATCACACAGTGCATACACTATATACACAGATCACAGTGCATACACTATATACACAGATCACACAGTGCATACACACTATATACACAGATCACACAGTGCATACACACTATATACACAGATCACACAGTGCATACACACTATATACACAGATCACACAGTGCATACACAGATCACACAGTGCATACACACTATATACACAGATCACACAGTGCATACACACTATATACACAGATCACACAGTGCATACACACTATATACACAGATCACACAGTGCATACACACTATATACACAGATCACACAGTGCATACACACTATACACACAGATCACACAGTGCATACACACTATACACACAGATCACACAGTGCATACACACTATACACACAGATCACACAGTGCATACACACTATATACACAGATCACACAGTGCATACACACTATATACACAGATCACACAGTGCATACACACTATATACACAGATCACACAGTGCATACACACTATATACACAGATCACACAGTGCATACACACTATATACACAGATCACACAGTGCATACACACTATACACACAGATCACACAGTGCATACACACTATATACACAGATCACACAGTGCATACACACTATACACACAGATCACACAGTGCATACACACTATATACACAGATCACACAGTGCATACACACTATATACACAGATCACACAGTGCATACACACTATATACACACTATACATACACAGCATACACACTATATACACAGATCACACAGTACATACACACTATATACACAGATCACACAGTGCATACACACTATATACACAGATCACACAGTGCATACACACTATATACACAGATCACACAGTGCATACACACTATACACACAGATCACACAGTGCATACACACTATATACACACAGATCACACAGTGCATACACACTATATACACAGATCACACAGTGCATACACACTATATACACAGATCACACAGTGCATACACACTATACACACAGATCACACAGTGCATACACACTATATACACAGATCACACAGTGCATACACACAGTACATACACACTATATACACAGATCACACAGTGCATACACACTATATACACAGATCACACAGTGCATACACACTATATACACAGATCACACAGTGCATACACACTATACACACAGATCACACAGTGCATACACACTATATACACAGATCACACAGTGCATACACACTATATACACAGATCACACAGTGCATACACACTATACACACAGATCACACAGTGCATACACAGATCACACAGTGCATACACACTATATACACAGATCACACAGTGCATACACAGATCACACAGTGCATACACACTATATACACAGATCACACAGTGCATACACTATATACACAGATCACACAGTGCATACACACTATATACACAGATCACACAGTGCATACACTATATACACACAGATCACACAGTGCATACACACTATATACACAGATCACACAGTGCATACACTATATACACACAGATCACACAGTGCATACACACTATATACACAGATCACACAGTGCATACACACTATATACACAGATCACACAGTGCATACACACTATATACACAGATCACACAGTGCATACACACTATATACACAGATCACACAGTGCATACACACTATATACACAGATCACACAGTGCATACACACTATATACACAGATCACACAGTGCATACACACTATATACACAGATCACACAGTGCATACACACTATATACACACAGATCACACAGTGCATACACACTATATACACACTATATACACAGATCACACAGTGCATACACACTATATACACAGATCACACAGTGCATACACACTATATACACAGATCACACAGTGCATACACACAGATCACACAGTGCATACACACTATATACACAGATCACACAGTGCATACACACTATATACACAGATCACACAGTGCATACACACTATATACACAGATCACACAGTGCATACACACTATATACACAGATCACACAGTGCATACACACTATATACACAGATCACACAGTGCATACACACTATATACACAGATCACACAGTGCATACACACTATATACACAGATCACACAGTGCATACACACTATATACACAGATCACACAGTGCATACACACTATATACACACAGATCACACAGATCACACAGTGCATACACACTATATACACAGATCACACAGTGCATACACACTATACACACAGATCACACAGTGCATACACACTATATACACAGATCACACAGTGCATACACAGTACATACACACTATATACACAGATCACACAGTGCATACACACTATATACACAGATCACACAGTGCATACACACTATACACACAGATCACACAGCGCATACACACTATACACACAGCGCATACACACTGCATACACACTATATACCACAGATCACACAGTGCATACACACTATACACAGATCACACAGTGCATACACACTATCCACACAGACACTCAGGCATCCAACATATAAAAGCATACACAGATCACACAGTGCATACACACTATATACACCAGATCACACAGTGCATACACAGATCACACAGTGCATACACACTATATACACAGATACACAGTGCATACACTATATACACAGATCACACAGTGCATACACACTATATACACAGATCACACAGTGCATACACTATATACACACGATCACACAGTGCATACACACTAATATACAACAGATCACACAGTGCATACACTATATACACACAGATCACACAGTGCATACACACTATATACACAGATCACACAGTGCATACACAATATATACACAGATCACACAGTGCATACACACTATATACACAGATCACACAGTGCATACACACTATATACACAGATCACACAGTGCATACACACTATATACACAGATCACACAGTGCATACACACTATATACACAGATCACACAGTGCATACACACTATATACACAGATCACACAGTGCATACACACTATATACACACAGATCACACAGTGCATACACACTATATACACACTATATACACAGATCACACAGTGCATACACACTATATACACAGATCACACAGTGCATACACACTATACACAGATCACACAGTGCATACACACTATATACACAGATCACACAGTGCATACACACTATATACACAGATCACACAGTGCATACACACTATATACACAGATCACACAGTGCATACACACTATATACACAGATCACACAGTGCATACACACTATATACACAGATCACACAGTGCATACACACTATATACACAGATCACACAGTGCATACACACTATATACACAGATCACACAGTGCATACACACTATATACACAGATCACACAGTGCATACACACAGATCACACAGTGCATACACACTATATACACAGATCACAC
Organism: Bombina bombina; assembly: GCF_027579735.1. Taxonomy (NCBI): domain Eukaryota; kingdom Metazoa; phylum Chordata; class Amphibia; order Anura; family Bombinatoridae; genus Bombina; species Bombina bombina. The sequence goes on from NC_069509.1 coordinate 200,605,089, forward strand.
AGTGCATACACACTATATACACAGATCACACAGTGCATACACACTATATACACAGATCACACAGTGCATACACACTATATACACACTATATACACAGATCACACAGTACATACACACTATATACACAGATCACACAGTGCATACACACTATATACACAGATCACACAGTGCATACACACTATATACACAGATCACACAGTGCATACACACTATATACACAGATCACACAGTGCATACACACTATATACACAGATCACACAGTGCATACACACTATATACACAGATCACACAGTGCATACACACTATATACACAGATCACACAGTGCATACACACTATATACACAGATCACACAGTGCATACACACTATATACACAGATCACACAGTGCATACACACTATATACACAGATCACACAGTGCATACACACTATATACACAGATCACACAGTGCATACACACTATATACACACTATATACACAGATCACACAGTGCATACACTATATACACAGATCACACAGTGCATACACACTATATACACAGATCACACCAGTGCATACACACTATATACACATGATCACACAGTGCATACACACTATATACACAGATCACACAGTGCATACACACTATATACACAGATCACACAGTGCATACACACTATATACAACAGATCACACAGTGCATACACACTATATACACAGATCACACAGTGCATACACACTATATACACAGATCACACAGTGCATACACACTATATACACAGATCACACAGTGCATACACACTATATACACAGATCACACAGTGCATACACACTATATACACAGATCACACAGTGCATACACACTATATACACAGATCACACAGTGCATACACACTATATACACAGATCACAGTGCATACACACTATACACACAGATCACACAGTGCATACACACTATATACACAGATCACACAGTACATACACACTATACACACAGATCACACAGTGCATACACACTATACACACAGATCACACAGTGCATACACACTATATACACAGATCACTCAGTGCATACACACTATATACACAGATCACACAGTGCATACACACTATATACACAGATCACACAGTGCATACACACTATACACACAGATCACACAGTACATACACTATAACATCACACAGTGCATACACACTATATACACAGATCACACAGTGCATACACACTATACACACAGATCACACAGTGCATACACACTATATACACAGATCACACAGTGCATACACACTATACACACAGATCACACAGTGCATACACACTATATACACTATATACACAGATCACACAGTGCATACACACTATATACACAGATCACACAGTGCATACACACTATATACACAGATCACACAGTGCATACACACTATATACACAGATCACACTGTGCATACACACTATATACACAGATCACACAGTGCATACACACTATATACACAGATCACACAGTGCATACACACTATATACACACTATATACACACTATATACACAGATCACACAGTGCATACACACTATATACACAGATCACACAGTGCATACACACTATATACACAGATCACACAGTGCATACACACTATATACACAGATCACACAGTGCATACACACTATATACACAGATCACACAGTGCATACACACTATATACACAGATCACCACAGTGCATACACACTATATACACAGATCACACAGTGCATACACACTATATACACAGATCACACAGTGCATACACACTATATACACAGATCACACAGTGCATACACACTATATACACAGATCACACAGTGCATACACACTATATACACAGATCACACAGTGCATACACACTATATACACAGATCACACAGTGCATACACACTATATACACAGATCACACAGTGCATACACACTATATACACAGATCACACAGTACATACACACTATACACAGATCACACAGTGCATACACAGATCACACAGTGCATACACACTATATACACAGATCACACAGTGCATACACACTATATACACAGATCACACAGTGCATACACACTATATACACAGATCACACAGTGCATACACACTATATACACAGATCACACAGTGCATACACACTATACACACAGATCACACAGTACATACACACTATATACACAGATCACACAGTGCATACACACTATACACACAGATCACACAGTGCATACACACTATATACACAGATCACACAGTGCATACACTATATACACAGATCACACAGTGCATACACACTATATACACAGATCACACAGTACATACACACTATATACACAGATCACACAGTGCATACACACTATATACACAGATCACACAGTGCATACACACTATATACACAGATCACACAGTACATACACACTATATACACAGATCACACAGTACATACACACTATACACAGTACATACACACTATACACAGATCACACAGTGCATACACACTATATACACAGATCACACAGTGCATACACACTATACACACAGATCACACAGTGCATACACACTATACACACAGATCACACAGTGCATACACACTATATACACAGATCACACAGTGCATACACACTATATACACAGATCACACAGTGCATACACACTATATACACAGATCACACAGTGCATACACACTATATACACAGATCACACAGTGCATACACACTATATACACAGATCACACAGTGCATACACACTATATACACAGATCACACAGTGCATACACACTATATACACAGATCACACAGTGCATACACACTATATACACAGATCACACAGTGCATACACACTATATACACAGATCACACAGTGCATACACACTATATACACAGATCACACAGTGCATACACACTATATACACAGATCACACAGTGCATACACTATATACACAGATCACAGTGCATACACTATATACACAGATCACAGTGCATACACACTATACACAGATCACACAGTGCATACACTATATACACAGATCACAGTGCATACACACTATACACACAGATCACACAGTGCATACACACTATATACACAGTACATACACACTATATACACACTATATACACAGATCACACAGTGCATACACACTATATACACAGATCACACAGTACATACACACTATATACACAGTACATACACACTATATACACACTATATACACAGATCACACAGTGCATACACACTATATACACAGATCACACAGTGCATACACACTATATACACAGATCACACAGTGCATACACACTATATACACAGATCACACAGTGCATACACACTATATACACAGATCACACAGTGCATACACACTATATACACAGATCACACAGTGCATACACACTATATACACAGATCACACAGTGCATACACACTATATACACAGATCACACAGTACATACACACTATATACACAGATCACACAGTGCATACACACACTATATACACAGTGCATACACTATATACACAGATCACACAGTGCATACACACTATATACACACAGATCACACAGTGCATACACACTATATACACACAGATCACACAGTGCATACACACTATATACACAGATCACACAGTGCATACACACTATATACACACTATACACACAGATCACACAGTACATACACACTATATACACACTATATACACACAGATCACACAGTACATACACACTATATACACACTATATACACAGATCACACAGTGCATACACACTATATACACACTATATACACAGATCACACAGTGCATACACACTATATACACAGATCACACAGTGCATACACACTATATACACAGATCACACAGTGCAAACACACTATATACACAGATCACACAGTGCATACACACTATCATACACACTATAACCATACACAGCCTTACACACTATACACACAGATCACACAGTGCATACACTATATACACAGATCACACTCCCATACACACTATATACACAGATCAACACAGTGCATACACACTATATACACAGATCCACACAGTGCATACACACTATATACACAGATCACACAGTTGCATACACCACTATATACACAGATCACAACAGTGCATACCACACTATATACACAGATCACACAGTGCATACACAGATCACACAGTGCATACACACTATATACACAGATCACACCGTGCATACACACTATTACCACAGATCACACAGGTGCATACACACTATATACACAGATCACACCGTGCTATACACACTATACACACAGATCACACAGTGCATACACTATACACACAGATCACACAGTGCATACACACTATATACACAGATCACACAGTGCATACACACTATATACACAGATCACACAGAGCATACACACTATATACACACTATACATACACAGCATACACACTATATACACACTAAACATACACAGCATACACACTATACACACAGATCACACAGTGCATACACACTATATACACAGATCACACAGTGCATACACACTATATACACAGATCACACAGTGCATACACACTATATACACAGATCACACAGTGCATACACACTATATACACAGATCACACAGTGCATACACTATATACACAGATCACACAGTGCATACACACTATATACACAGATCACACAGTGCATACACACTATAAACACAGATCCACACAGTGCTACCACATATACACACAGATCACACAGTGCATACACACTATATACACAGATCACAGTGCATACACACTATACACACAGATCACACAGTGCATACACACTATATACACAGATCACACAGTGCATACACACTATATACACAGATCACACAGTGCATACACACTATATACACAGATCACACAGTGCATACACACTATATACACAGATCACACAGTGCATACACACTATATACACACAGATCACACAGTGCATACACACTATATACACAGATCACACAGTGCATACACACTATATACACAGATCACACAGTGCATACACACTATATACACAGATCACACAGTGCATACACACTATATACACAGATCACACAGTGCATACACACTATATACACAGATCACACAGTACATACACACTATACACACAGATCACACAGTGCAATACACACCTATATACACAGATCACACAGTACATACACACTATTATACACAGATCACACAGTGCTACACACTATACACAGTACATACACACCTATACACACAGATCACACCGTGCATACACACCTATATACACAGATCACACGTGCATACACACTATATACACAGATACACACAGTACATACACACTATACACACAGATCACACAGTACATACACACTATACACAGTACATACACACTATACACACAGATCACACCGTGCATACACACTATATACACAGATCACACAGTGCATACACACTATATACACAGATCACACAGTACATACACACTATACACACAGATCACACAGTACATACACACTATACACAGTACATACACACTATACACACAGATCACACCGTGCATACACACTATATACACAGATCACACAGTGCATACACACTATATACACAGATCACACAGTACATACACACTATATACACAGTACATACACACTATACACACAGATCACACAGTGCATACACACTATATACACAGTACATACACACTATACACACAGATCACACAGTGCATACACACTATATACACAGATCACACAGTACATACACACTATATACACAGTACATACACACTATATACACAGATCACACAGTGCATACACACTATATACACAGATCACACAGTACATACACACTATACACACAGATCACACAGTACATACACACTATACACAGTACATACACACTATACACAGTACATACACACTATACACACAGATCACACCGTGCATACACACTATACACAGATCACACAGTACATACACACTATACACAGTGCATACACACTATATACACACTATACACAGTGCATACACACTATATACACAGATCACACAGTGCATACACACTATATACACAGATCACACAGTGCATACACACAGTACATACACACTATATACACAGTACATACACACTATACACAGTACATACACACTATACACAGTACATACACACTATATACACAGTGCATACACACTATATACACAGTGCATACACTATATACACAGATCACACAGTGCATACACACTATATACACAGATCACACAGTACATACACACTATACACACAGATCACACAGTGCATACACACTATATACACAGATCACACAGTGCATACACACTATATACACAGATCACACAGTGCATACACACTATATACACAGATCACACAGTGCATACACACTATATACACAGATCACACAGTGCATACACACTATATACACAGATCACACAGTGCATACACACTATATACACAGATCACACAGTGCATACACACTATACACACAGATCACACAGTGCATACACACTATATACACAGATCACACAGTGCATACACACTATATACACACAGATCACACAGTGCATACACACTATATACACAGATCACACAGTGCATACACACTATATACACAGATCACACAGTACATACACACTATACACACAGATCACACAGTACATACACACTATACACAGTACATACACACTATACACACAGATCACACCGTGCATACACACTATACACAGATCACACAGTACATACACACTATATACACAGTACATACACACTATACACACAGATCACACCGTGCATACACACTATACACAGATCACACAGTACATACACACTATACACAGTGCATACACACTATATACACAGATCACACAGTGCATACACACTATATACACACTATACATACACAGCATACACACTATATACACAGATCACACAGTGCATACACACTATATACACAGATCACACAGTGCATACACACAGTACATACACACTATATACACAGTACATACACACTATATACACAGTACATACACACTATATACACAGTACATACACACTATACACAGATCACACAGTGCATACACAGATCACACAGTACATACACACTATATACACAGATCACACAGTGCATACACACTATACACACAGATCACACAGTGCATACACACTATACACAGTACATACACACTATATACACAGATCACACAGTACATACACACTATACACACAGATCACACAGTACATACACACTATACACAGTACATACACACTATACACACAGATCACACCGTGCATACACACTATACACAGATCACACAGTACATACACACTATACACACAGATCACACCGTGCATACACACTATACACAGATCACACAGTACATACACACTATACACAGTACATACACACTATACACACAGATCACACCGTGCATACACACTATACACAGATCACACAGTACATACACACTATATACACAGATCACACAGTGCATACACACTATATACACAGATCACACAGTACATACACACTATACACACAGATCACACAGTACATACACACTATACACAGTACATACACACTATACACACAGATCACACCGTGCATACACACTATACACAGATCACACAGTACATACACACTATACACAGTACATACAGTACATACACACTATACACAGTACATACACACTATACACAGTACATACACACTATACACAGTACATACACCGTGCATACACACTATACACAGATCACACAGTACATACACACATCACACAGTGCATACACACTATATACACACTATACATACACAGCATACACACTATATACACAGATCACACAGTACATACACACTATACACACAGATCACACAGTACATACACACTATATACACAGATCACACAGTACATACACACTATATACACACAGATCACACAGTACATACACACTATATACACACAGATCACACAGTGCATACACACTATATACACAGATCACACAGTGCATACACACTATATACACAGATCACACAGTGCATACACACTATATACACACTATACACACACAGATCACACAGTACATACACACTATATACACAGATCACACAGTACATACACACTATATACACACAGATCACACAGTACATACACACTATATACACACAGATCACACAGTACATACACACTATATACACAGATCACACAGTGCATACACACTATATACACAGATCACACAGTACATACACACTATATACACACAGATCACACAGTACATACACACTATATACACACAGATCACACAGTACATACACACTATACACACAGATCACACCGTGCATACACACTATACACAGATCACACAGTGCATACACACTATACATACACAGCATACACACTATATACACAGATCACACAGTGCATACACACAGTACATACACACTATATACACAGTACATACACACTATAAATACAGTACACACACTATATACACAGTACATGTACACACTATAAATACAGTACACACTATACGTCACTATTCTGTAATTACCTTCTCTCACTACTTGAAGAATCAAGGACAACCGGAAATACACACCGGCTCTGGTGACGTCACTTCCTTATAATGCCGCTATATAATTGGCTGGTGTAAATCCCGCCTTACGCTGTTATGGTTACTATAAGCTGCGTTGTGACCCGGAAACTGAAGCCGAGGGTCAGAGCCTTAGCTGAGAGGCGTCACGTGACACTTATTTTACTGCTCTGTGCGGTAACTGACAGGATAGTTATCAGGGATTAACTGGCAAGGGGTAGTTGTCAGAGATTAACTGGCAAGGGGTAATTATCAGGGATTAACTGGCAAGGGGTAGTTATCAGGGATTAACTGGCAAGGGGTAGTTATGGGGTAATTGGCAATTTAGTTATGGGGGGGGTAACTGGCAGGGGTAGTTATGGGGGGGGGTAACTGGCAGGGGTAGTTATGGGGGGGGTAACTGGCAGGGGTAGTTATGGGGGGGGTAACTGGCAGGGGTAGTTATGGGGGGTAACTGGCAGGGGTAGTTATGGGGGGTAACTGGCAGGGGTAGTTATGGGGGGTAACTGGCAGGGGTAGTTATGGGGGGTAACTGGCAGGGGTAGTTATGGGGGGTAACTGGCAGGGGTAGTTATGGGGGGTAACTGGCAGGGGTAGTTGTGGGGGGTAACTGGCAGGGGTACTTGTGGGGGGTAACTGGCAGGGGTACTTGTGGGGGGTAACTGGCAGGGGTAGTTGTGGGGGGGTAACGCAGGGGTAGTTGTGGGGGGTAACGCATGGGTAGTTATTGGGGTAACTGGCAGGGGTAGTTATTGGGGTAACTGGCAGGGGTAGTTATTGGGGTAACTGGCAGTGGTAGTTGTGTGGGGGGTAACTGGCAGGGGTAGTTGTGTGGGGGGTAACTGGCAGTGGTAGTTGTGTGGGGGGTAACTGGCAGTGGTAGTTGTGTGGGGGGTAACTGGCAGTGGTAGTTGTGTGGGGGGTAACTGGCAGTGGTAGTTGTGTGGGGGGTAACTGGCAGGGGTAGTTGTGTGGGGGGTAACTGGCAGGGGTAGTTGTGTGGGGGGTAACTGGCAGGGGTAGTTGTGTGGGGGGTAACTGGCAGGGGTAGTTGTGTGGGGGGTAACTGGCAGGGGTAGTTGTGGGGGGTAACTGGCAGGGGTAGTTGTGGGGGGTAACTGGCAGGGGTAGTTGTGGGGGGTAACTGGCAGGGGTAGTTATATATGGGGGTAACTGGCATGGGTAGTTGTGGGTGGGTAACTGGTAGGAGTAGTTATGGGGGGTGTAACTGCCAGGGGTACTGCTGACTATAGCACACTGCTGGGTCTGTTACCTGCATACGGTTCCCTCTTGTGCTGCTGACTACTGCTGGGTCTGTTACCTGCATACGGTTCCCTCTTGTGCTGCTGACTATAGCACACTGCTGGGTCTGTTACCTGCATACGGTTCCCTCTTGTGCTGCTGATTACTGCTGGGTCTGTTACCTGCATACGGTTCCCTCTTGTGCTGCTGACTACTGCTGGGTCTGTTACCTGCATACGGTTCCCTCTTGTGCTGCTGACTACTGCTGGGTCTGTTACCTGCATACGGTTCCCTCTTGTGCTGCTGACTACTGCTGGGTCTGTTACCTGCATACGGTTCCCTCTTGTGCTGCTGACTACTGCTGGGTCTGTTACCTGCATACGGTTCCCTCTTGTGCTGCTGACTACTGCTGGGTCTGTTACCTGCATACGGTTCCCTCTTGTGCTGCTGACTACTGCTGGGTCTGTTACCTGCATACGGTTCCCTCTTGTGCTGCTGACTATAGCACACTGCTGGGTCTGTTACCTGCATACGGTTCCCTCTTGTGCTGCTGACTATAGCACACTCCTGGGTCTGTTACCTGCATACGGTTCCCTCTTGTGCTGTTGACTATAGCACACTGCTGGGTCTGTTACCTGCATACGGTTCCCTCTTGTGCTGCTGACTACTGCTGGGTCTGTTACCTGCATACGGTTCCCTCTTGTGCTGCTGACTACTGCTGGGTCTGTTATCTGCATACGGTTCCCTCTTGTGCTGCTGACTATAGCACACTCCTGGGTCTGTTACCTGCATACGGTTCCCTCTTGTGCTGCTGACTACTGCTGGGTCTGTTACCTGCATACGGTTCCCTCTTGTGCTGCTGACTACTGCTGGGTCTGTTACCTGCATACGGTTCCCTCTTGTGCTGCTGACTACTGCTGGGTCTGTTACCTGCATACGGTTCCTTCTTGTGCTGCTGACTACTGCTGGGTCTGTTACCTGCATACGGTTCCCTCTTGTGCTGCTGACTACTGCTGGGTCTGTTACCTGCATACGGTTCCTTCTTGTGCTGCTGATTACTGCTGGGTCTGTTACCTGCATACGGTTCCCTCTTGTGATGCTGACTACTGCTGGGTCTGTTACCTGCATACGGTTCCTTCTTGTGCTGCTGATTACTGCTGGGTCTGTTACCTGCATACGGTTCCCTCTTGTGCTGCTGACTACTGCTGGGTCTGTTACCTGCATACGGTTCCCTCTTGTGCTGCTGACTACTGCTGGGTCTGTTACCTGCATACGGTTCCCTCTTGTGCTGCTGACTACTGCTGGGTCTGTTACCTGCATACGGTTCCCTCTTGTGCTGCTGACTACTGCTGGGTCTGTTACCTGCATACGGTTCCCTCTTGTGCTGCTGACTATAGCACACTGCTGGGTCTGTTACCTGCATACGGTTCCCTCTTGTGCTGCTGACTACTGCTAGGTCTCTCACCTGCATACGGTTCCCTCTTGTGCTGCTGACTACTGCTGGTCTGTTACCTGCATACGGTTCCCTCTTGTGTTGCTTACTACTGCTGGGTCTGTTACCTGCATACGGTTCCCTTTTGTGCTGCTGAGTACTGCTGGGTCTGTTACCTGCATATGGTTCCCTCTTGTGCTGCTGACTACTGCTGGGTCCGTTACCTGAATACGGTTCCCTCTTGTGCTGCTGATTACTGCTGGGTCTGTTACCTGCATACGGTTCCCTCTTGTGCTGCTGACTACTGCTGGATCTGTTACCTGCATACGGTTCCCTCTTGTGCTGCTGACTACTGCTGGGTCCGTTACCTGCATACGGTTCCCTCTTGTGCTTCTGACTACTGCTGGGTCCGTTAGCTGCATATGGTTCCCTCTTGTGCTGCTGACTACTGCTGGATCTGTTACCTGCATACGGTTCCCTCTTGTGCTGCTGACTACTGCTGGGTCCGTTACCTGCATACGGTTCCCTCTTGTGCTTCTGACTACTGCTGGGTCCGTTAGCTGCATACGGTTCCCTCTTGTGCTGCTGACTACTCCTGGGTCTGTTACCTGCATACGGTTCCCTCTTGTGCTGCTGACTATAGCACAATGCTGGGTCTGTTACCTGCATACGGTTCCCTCTTGTGCTGCTGACTACTGCTGGGTCTGTTACCTGCATACTGTTCCCTCTTGTGCTGCTGACTACTGCTGGGTCTGTTACCTGCATACGGTTCCCTCTTGTGCTGCTGACTACTGCTGGGTCTGTTACCTGCATACGGTTCCCTCTTCTGCTGCTGACTATAGCACTGCTGGGTCTGTTACCTGCATACGGTTCCCTCTTGTGCTGCTGGGACTGTTACCTGCATACGGTTCCCTCTTGTGCTGCTGACTATAGCACTGCTGGGTCTGTTACCTGCATACGGTTCCCTCTTGTGCTGCTGACTATAGCACACTGCTGGGTCTGTTACCTGCATACGGTTCCCTCTTCTACTGCTGACTATAGCTGTGTCTGTTACCTGCATACGGTTCCCTCTTGTGCTGCTGACTATAGCACACTGCTGGGTCTGTTACCTGCATACGGTTCCCTCTTGTGCTGCTGACTATAGCACACTGCTGGGTCTGTTACCTGCATATTGTAACCTCTTGTACTGCTTACTATAGCTGGGTCTGTTACCTGCATACGGTTCCCTCTTGTGCTGCTGACTATAGCACACTGCTGGGTGTTACCTGCATACAGTTTCCTCTTGTGCTGCTGAGTATAGCACATTGCTGGGTCTGTTACCTGCATACGGTTCCCTCTTGTGCTGCTGACTACTGCTGGGTCTGTTACCTGCCTACGGTTCCCTCTAGTGCTGTTGACTATAGCACACTGCTGGGTCTGTTACCTGCATACGTTTCCCTCTTGTGCTGCTGACTACTGCTGGGTCTGTTACCTGCCTACGGTTCCCTCTTGTGCTGCTGACTACTGCTGGGTCTGTTACCTGCATACGGTTCCCTCTAGTGCTGCTGACTATAGCACACTGCTGGGTCTGTTACCTGCATATGGTTCATTCTTGTGCTGCTGGGTCTGTTACCTGCAGACGGTTCCCTCTTGTGCTGCTGACTATAGCACACTGCTGGGTCTGTTACCTGCATATGGTTCCCTCTTGCACTGCTGACTATAGCACACTGCTGAGTCTGTTACCTGCATACGGTTCCCTTTTGTGCTGCTGGGTCTGTTACCTGCATACGGTTCCCTCTTGTGCTGCTAATTATAGCACACTGCTGGGTCTGTTACCTGCATATGGTTCCCTCTTGTGTTGCTGACTATAGCACACTGCTGGGTTTGTTACCTACATACGGTTCCCTCTTGTGCTGCTGACTATTGCTGGGTCTGTTCCCTTCATACGGTTCCCTCTTGTGCTGCTGACTATAGCACACTGCTGGGTCTGTTACCTGCATATGGTTCATTCTTGTGCTGCTGGGTCTGTTACCTGCAGACGGTTCCCTCTTGTGCTGCTGACTATAGCTGGGTCTGTTACCTGCATACGGTTCCCTCTTGCACTGCTGACTATAGCACACTGCTGAGTCTGTTACCTGCATATGGTTCCCTCTTGCACTGCTGACTATAGCACACTGCTGAGTCTGTTACCTGCATACTGTTTCCCTCTTGTGCTGCTGACTACTGCTGGGTCTGTTACCTGCATACGGTTCCCTCTTGTGCTGCTGACTATAGAGCACTGCTGGGTCTGTTAACTGCATATGGTTCCCTCTTGTGCTGCTGACTATAGCACTGCTGGGTCTGTTACCTGCATACGGTTCCCTCTTGTGCTGCTGACTGTAGAGCACTGCTGGGTCTGTTAACTGCATACGGTTCCCTCTTGTGCTGCTGACTATAGCACTGCTGGGTCTGTTACCTGCATACGGTTCCCTCTTGTGCTGCTGACTATAGAGCACTGCTGGGTCTGTTAACTGCATATGGTTCCCTCTTGTGCTGCTGACTATAGCACTGCTGGGTCTGTTACCTGCATACGGTTCCCTCTTGTGCTGCTGACTATAGCACACTGCTGGGTCTGTTACCTGAATACGGTTCCCTCTTGTGCTGCTGACTATAGCACACTGCTGGGTCTGTTACCTGCATACGGTTCCCTCTTGTGCTGCTGACTATAGAGCACTGCTGGGTCTGTTAACTGCATACGGTTCCCTCTTGTGCTGCTGACTACTGCTGGGTCTGTTACCTGCATACGGTTCCCTCTTGTGCTGCTGACTATAGAGCACTGCTGGGTCTGTTACCTGCATACGGTTCCCTCTTGTGCTGCTGACTATAGAGCACTGCTGGGTCTGTTAACTGCATACGGTTCCCTCTTGTGCTGCTGACTACTGCTGGGTCTGTTACCTGCATACGGTTCCCTCTTGTGCTGCTGACTACTGCTGGGTCTGTTAACTGCATACGGTTCCCTCTTGTGCTGCTGACTATAGCACTGCTGGGTCTGTTACCTGCATACGGTTCCCTCTTGTGCTGCTGACTACTGCTGGGTCTGTTACCTGCATACGGTTCCCTCTTGTGCTGCTGACTAAAGCACACTGCTGGGTCTGTTACCTGCATACGGTTCTCTCTTGTGCTGCTGACTATAGCACACTGCTGGATCTGTTACCTGCATACGGTTCCCTCTTGTGCTGCTGACTATAGCACACTGCTGGGTCTGTTACCTGCATACGGTTCCCTCTTGTGCTGCTGACTACTGCTGGGTCTGTTACCTGCATACGGTTCCCTCTTGTGCTGCTGACTAAAGCACACTGCTGGGTCTGTTACCTGCATACGGTTCCCTCTTGTGCTGCTGACTAAAGCACACTGCTGGATCTGTTACCTGCATACGGTTCCCTCTTGTGCTGCTGACTATAGCTGGGTCTGTTACCTGCATACGGTTCCCTCTTGTGCTGCTGACTACTGCTGGGTCTGTTACCTGCATACGGTTCCCTCTTGTGCTGCTGACTAAAGCACACTGCTGGGTCTGTTACCTGCATACGGTTCTCTCTTGTGCTGCTGACTATAGCACTGCTGGGTCTGTTACCTGCATACTGTTCCCTCTTGTGCTGCTGGGACTGTTACCTGCATACGGTTCCCTCTTGTGCTGCTTACTATAGCACTGCTGGGTCTGTTACCTGCATACGGTTCCCTCTTGTGCTGCTGACTATAGCACTGCTGGGTCTGTTACCTGCATATGGTTCCCTCTTGTGTTGCTTACTACTGCTGGGTCTGTTACCTGCATACGGTTTCCTCTTGTGCTGCTGACTATAGAGCACTGCTGGGTCTGTTAACTGCATACGGATCCCTCTTGTGCTGCTGACTATAGAGCACTGCTGGGTCTGTTAACTGCATACGGTTCCCTCTTGTGCTGCTGACTATAGCACTGCTGGGTCTGTTACCTGCATACGGTTCCCTCTTGTGCTGCTGACTATAGAGCACTGCTGGGTCTGTTAACTGCATATGGTTCCCTCTTGTGCTGCTGACTATAGCACTGCTGGGTCTGTTACCTGCATACGGTTCCCTCTTGTGCTGCTGACTATAGCACACTGCTGGGTCTGTTACCTGAATACGGTTCCCTCTTGTGCTGCTGACTATAGCACACTGCTGGGTCTGTTACCTGCATACGGTTCCCTCTTGTGCTGCTGACTATAGAGCACTGCTGGGTCTGTTAACTGCATACGGTTCCCTCTTGTGATGCTGACTACTGCTGGGTCTGTTACCTGCATACGGTTCCCTCTTGTGCTGCTGACTATAGAGCACTGCTGGGTCTGTTACCTGCATACGGTTCCCTCTTGTGCTGCTGACTATAGAGCACTGCTGGGTCTGTTAACTGCATACGGTTCCCTCTTGTGCTGCTGACTATAGCTGGGTCTGTTACCTGCATACGGTTCCCTCTTGTGCTGCTGACTACTGCTGGGTCTGTTACCTGCATACGGTTCCCTCTTGTGCTGCTGACTACTGCTGGGTCTGTTAACTGCATACGGTTCCCTCTTGTGCTGCTGACTATAGCACTGCTGGGTCTGTTACCTGCATACGGTTCCCTCTTGTGCTGCTGACTACTGCTGGGTCTGTTACCTGCATACGGTTCCCTCTTGTGCTGCTGACTAAAGCACACTGCTGGGTCTGTTACCTGCATACGGTTCCCTCTTGTGCTGCTGACTACTGCTGGGTCTGTTAACTGCATACGGTTCCCTCTTGTGCTGCTGACTATAGCACACTGCTGGATCTGTTACCTGCATACGGTTCCCTCTTGTGCTGCTGACTATAGCACACTGCTGGGTCTGTTACCTGCATACGGTTCCCTCTTGTGCTGCTGACTACTGCTGGGACTGTTACCTGCATACGGTTCCCTCTTGTGCTGCTTACTATAGCACTGCTGGGTCTGTTACCTGCATACGGTTCCCTCTTGTGCTGCTGACTATAGAGCACTGCTGGGTCTGTTAACTGCATATGGTTCCCTCTTGTGCTGCTGACTATAGCACTGCTGGGTCTGTTACCTGCATACGGTTCCCTCTTGTGCTGCTGACTATAGCACACTGCTGGGTCTGTTACCTGAATACGGTTCCCTCTTGTGCTGCTGACTATAGCACACTGCTGGGTCTGTTACCTGCATACGGTTCCCTCTTGTGCTGCTGACTATAGAGCACTGCTGGGTCTGTTACCTGCATACGGTTCCCTCTTGTGCTGCTGACTATAGAGCACTGCTGGGTCTGTTAACTGCATACGGTTCCCTCTTGTGCTGCTGACTACTGCTGGGTCTGTTACCTGCATACGGTTCCCTCTTGTGCTGCTGACTACTGCTGGGTCTGTTAACTGCATACGGTTCCCTCTTGTGCTGCTGACTATAGCACTGCTGGGTCTGTTACCTGCATACGGTTCCCTCTTGTGCTGCTGACTACTGCTGGGTCTGTTACCTGCATACGGTTCCCTCTTGTGCTGCTGACTAAAGCACACTGCTGGGTCTGTTACCTGCATACGGTTCTCTCTTGTGCTGCTGACTATAGCACACTGCTGGATCTGTTACCTGCATACGGTTCCCTCTTGTGCTGCTGACTATAGCACACTGCTGGGTCTGTTACCTGCATACGGTTCCCTCTTGTGCTGCTGACTACTGCTGGGACTGTTACCTGCATACGGTTCCCTCTTGTGCTGCTTACTATAGCACTGCTGGGTCTGTTACCTGCATACGGTTCCCTCTTGTGCTGCTGACTATAGCACTGCTGGGTCTGTTACCTGCATACGGTTCCCTCTTGTGCTGCTGACTATTGCTGGGTCTGTTACCTGCATACTGTTCCCTCTTGTGCTGCTGACTATAGCACACTGCTGGGTCTGTTACCTGCATACAGTTCCCTCTTGTGCTGCTGACTATAGCACTGCTGGGTCTGTTACCTGCATATGGTTCCCTCTTGTGTTGCTTACTACTGCTGGGTCTGTTACCTGCATACGGTTTCCTCTTGTGCTGCTGACTATAGCACACTGCTGCGTCTGTTACCTGCATACGGTTCCCTCTTGTGCTGCTGACTATAGCACACTGCTGGGTCTGTTACCTGCATACGGTTCCCTCTTGTGCTGCTGACTATAGCACTGCTGGGTCTGTTACCTGCATATGGTTCCCTCTTGTGTTGCTTACTACTGCTGGGTCTGTTACCTGCATACGGTTTCCTCTTGTGCTGCTGACTATAGCACACTGCTGGGTCTGTTACCTGCATACGGTTCCCTCTTGTGCTGCTGACTAAAGCACACTGCTGGGTCTGTTACCTGCTTACGGTTCTCTCTTGTGCTGCTGACTACAGCACACTGCTGGGTCTGTTACCTGCATACGGTTCCCTCTTGTGCTGCTGACTATAGCACACTGCTGGGTCTGTTACCTGCATACTCTTCCCTCTTGTGCTGCTGACTATAGCACACTGCTGGGTCTGTTACCTGCATACGGTTCCCTCTTGTGCTGCTGACTATAGCACACTGCTGGGTCTGTTACCTGCATACGGTTCCCTCTTGTGCTGCTGACTACTGCTGGGTCTGTTACCTGCATACGGTTCCCTCTTGTGCTGCTGACTACTGCTGGGTCTGTTACCTGCATACGGTTCCCTCTTGTGCTGCTGACTACTGCTGGGTCTGTTACCTGCATACGGTTCCCTCTTGTGCTGCTGACTATAGCTGGGTCTGTTACCTGCATACGGTTCCCTCTTGTGCTGCTGACTACTGCTGGGTCTGTTACCTGCATACGGTTCCCTCTTGTGCTGCTGACTATAGCTGGGTCTGTTACCTGCATACGGTTCCCTCTTGTGCTGCTGACTACTGCTGGGTCTGTTACCTGCATACGGTTCCCTCTTGTGCTGCTGACTACTGCTGGGTCTGTTACCTGCATACGGTTCCCTCTTGTGCTGCTGACTACTGCTGGGTCTGTTACCTGCATACGGTTCCCTCTTGTGCTGCTGACTATAGCACACTGCTGGGTCTGTTACCTGCATACGGTTCCCTCTTGTGCTGCTGACTATAGCACACTGCTGGGTCTGTTACCTGCATACGGTTCCCTCTTGTGCTGCTGACTATAGCACACTGCTGGGTCTGTTACCTGCATACGGTTCCCTCTTGTGCTGCTGACTATAGCACACTGCTGGGTCTGTTACCTGCATACGGTTCCCTCTTGTGCTGCTGACTATAGCACACTGCTGGGTCTGTTACCTGCATACGGTTCCCTCTTGTGCTGCTGACTACTGCTGGGTCTGTTACCTGCATACGGTTCCCTCTTGTGCTGCTGACTATAGAGCACTGCTGGGTCTGTTACCTGCATACGGTTCCCTCTTGTGCTGCTGACTATAGCACACTGCTGGGTCTGTTACCTGCATACGGTTCCCTCTTGTGCTGCTGACTATAGCACACTGCTGGGTCTGTTACCTGCATACGGTTCCCTCTTGTGCTGCTGACTACTGCTGGGTCTGTTACCTGCATACGGTTCCCTCTTGTGCTGCTGACTATAGCACAATGCTGGGTCTGTTACCTGCATACGGTTCCCTCTTGTGCTGCTGACTACTGCTGGGTCTGTTACCTGCATACGGTTCCCTCTTGTGCTGCTGACTACTGCTGGGTCTGTTACCTGCATACGGTTCCCTCTTGTGCTGCTGACTACTGCTGGGTCTGTTACCTGCATACGGTTCCCTCTTGTGCTGCTGACTACTGCTGGGTCTGTTACCTGCATACGGTTCCCTCTTGTGCTGCTGACTACTGCTGGATCTGTTACCTGCATACGGTTCCCTCTTGTGCTGCTGACTACTGCTGGATCTGTTACCTGCATACGGTTCCCTCTTGTGCTGCTGACTACTGCTGGGTCTGTTACCTGCATACGGTTCCCTCTTGTGCTGCTGACTACTGCTGGGTCTGTTACCTGCATACGGTTCCCTCTTGCGCTGCTGTACAGTTATTCATGAGTATGCAAATAACATCAGTGATTACAAAGGAGACAAGGTGACAGAATTTAGTGTTAAAATAATTTATTACCAATTCTCAGAGGTTATTAACCAGTAGAATTAATCACACGTCCAACCGTACATTGTGTTACTGAAGCAAACTTGCAAAGAGAGCAGTATTTAAACCATTTGTAGTATTAAAGGCACGCTGATTCACTAATCGGAAGAAACAGTAAGTGATTATTCATTCACAGGGTTTCGTTATTTCGGAGCAGGTGAGACCATTTAATAGTGTCCTGACAACAAACTATAAGTGCTACGTTGTGTATGTGTCTGTAAACCAAGAAACCATTTCTACATAAATTAGAGCGCAAAAGAAACCAAAAGATTTTTGGCAACAATAGTTATGGTTTTCAAAACTTGGCAAACCAAAAGCGAGATTTACACGTTACTGTTCCTCAGTGTATTTAGTAGTCAGTTTACTTAGCGTTAAACATTCATGAGCCGATTCTCAGCACAGTGAAAGTCAGCTGTACTTCAGGAATCTAACTGGGAGACTTATTTGGCCTAAAATGTTTATTCTGACCCACCACTCGTCTGCTTTATTCACGTATATGGCAACAAGGACCCTTAGTCAACGCAAAAAAACAAATTATGCTTACATGATAATTTCATTTCCATCGAGGGGAGGAGAGTCCACGGCTTCATTCATTACTATTTGGAATTAAGTACCTGGCCACCAGGAGGAGGCAAAGACACCCCAGCCAAAGGATTGAATACCTCCCCCACTTCCCTCATCCCCTAGTCATTCTGCAGAGGGAACCAAGAACAGTAGGAGAAATATCAGGGTATAAATGGTGCCAGAAGATGATTAAATTTAGGTCCACCTATCAGAGATACAGGGCAAAACAAAACAGCTTCCGCAGAAGCAAAAACGTCAAATTTGTAAAACTTTGTAAAAGTGTGTAAGGAGGACCAGGTAGCCACCTTACAAATCTGCTCCATAGAGGCCTCATTCTTGAAGGCCCAAGACGAATCCACAGCTCTAGTTGAATGAGCCGTGATCCTCTGAGGAGGCTTATGTCCCGCTGTCTCATAAGCCAAGCGAATCAACCTACTCAACCAAAAAGACAAAGTAGCAGCAGAGGCCCTTTGCCTCTTGTGCTTCCTAGAGTACACCACAAAAAGAGATGTAGACTGTCTGAAATCCTTTGTAGCCTGAAGATAAAACTTCAAGGCACGAACCACATCCAGGTTATGAAGTAACCTCTCCTTTGAAGAAGAAGGGTTAGGACACAAAGAAGGAACAACTATTTCCTGATTAATGTTACGGTTAGACACCACCTTGGGGAGATACCCCAACCCAGTGTCGAGTACAGCCTTATCCGCATGAAACACCAGATAAGGAGGATCACTTTGCAAGGCAGCTAGTTCAGATACTCTGCCGATGCAATAGCCAACAGGAAGATAACCTTCCAGGACAGAATCTTAATGTATATGGAATGCATAGGTTCAAACATCTGAGACAAATCTCCGCAAACACCTCGGTGTGAAGAGACCATTCCCCTGGATGCAAGGATTGTCTGCTGAGAAAGTCTGCTTCCCAGTTGTCCACACCTGGAATGTGAATCGCTGAGAGCGAGCAGTCGTGGGACTCCGCCCACTCCGGAAACCGAGACGCCTCCCTCATCACAAGGAAGCTCTTCGTACCCCCCTGATGGTTGATGTAGGCCACCGAGGTAATGTTGTCGGTCTGGAATCTGATGAAACTGACAGACCCCAGAAAAGGCCATGCCTTCAGAGCATTGTAAATTGCTCGTAGTTCCAGGATGTTGATCGGAAGGAGATACTCCTCCCTGGACCACTTATCCTTGCACCATCCTGGCACCCCAAACAGCTCCCCATCCTGTCAGACTGGCCTCCGTGGTCACAATCTCAGGAAGGATGTCCCCATGGATAAACGGAAGGCACCACTGCTTGAAGAACCTTTCTCCCAAAAACAGCCTCGGACCAGGCAAAAGTATCAAATTTGGAAAATTTGGAAAAAGTGTGAAGAGACGACCAAGTTGCAGCCTTGCAAATCTGTTCAACATAAGCATCATTTTTAAATGCCCATGAGGAAGCCACAGCCCTAGTAGAATGAGCCGTAATTCTTTTAGGAGGCTGCTGTCCAGTAGTCTCATATGCCAAACGGATGATACTCTTCAGCCAAAAAGAAAGAGAGGTAGCCGTAGCTTTCTGGCCTCTATGTTTTCCATAAAAAACAACAAATAATGAAGATGATTGACGAAAATCTTTAGTCGCCTGCAAGTAAAACTTCAGGGCATGGACCAAGTCATGTAACAGATGCTCCTTCTTAGAAGAAGGATTAGGACACAAGGACGGAACAACAATTTCCTGATTAATATTCTTATTAGAAACAACCTTAGGAAGGAAACCAGGTATGGTCCGTTAGACCACCTTATCAGAATGGAAAATAAGATAAGCAGAATCACATTGTAAAGCTGAAAGCTCAGAAACTCTGCGAGCAGAAGAAATAGCAACCAAAAATAAAACTTTCCAAGATAACAACTTAATATCTATGGAATGCATAGGTTCAAACAGAACCCCTTGAAGAACATTAAGAACTAAATTCAAACTCCAAGGAGGAGCAATTGGTCTAAACACAGGCCTGATTCTAGTCAGAGCCTGACAAAAAGATTGAACATCTGAAACATCTGACAGACGTTTGTGTACCAAAATAGACCAAGCAGAAATCTGTCCCTTTAAGGAACTTGCTGACAACCCTTTCTCCAATCCTTCTTGGAGAAAAGATAAAATCCTGGGAATCCTAACCCTACTCCATGAGTAGCCCTTGGATTCGCACCAATAAAGATATTTACGCCATATCTTATGGTAAATTTTTCTAGTAACAGGCTTACGTGCCTGAATCAAGGTATCAATGACCGAATCAGAGAATCCTCACTTAGATAAAATCAAGCGTTCAATCTCCAAGCAGTCAGCTGCAGAGAAACTAGATTCAGATGATGGAAGGGTCCCTGAATGAGAAGGTCCTGCCTCAATGGAAGCTTCCTCGGTGGCATAGAAAAAATGTCCATCAGATCGGCATACCAAGTCCTGCGAGGCCACGCAAGAGCGATGAGAATCACTGAAGCCCTCTCCTGTTTGATCCTAGCAATCACCCGGGGAAGGAGAGCAAACGGTGGAAACACATAAGCTAGGTTGAATTGCCAAGGCATCTATCAGTTCGGCCTGAGGATCCCTGGACCTGGATCCGTATCTCGGGAGCTTGGCATTCTGACGAGATGCCATAAGAACCAGCTCCGGTCTGCCCCATCTGAGAATCAGGGTGGCAAAGACCTCCAGATGGAGTTCCCATTTCCTCGGATGAAATGTCTGTCTGCTCAAAAAATCAGCCTCCTAGTTGTCCACTTCTGGGATGTAGATTGCTGACATAACAAGAGTGAGCCTCCGCCCACCGAATTATTTTGGATACTTCTGTCATCGCTAAGGAACTCCTTGTTCCTCCCTGATGATTGATGTAAGCCACAGTCGTGATGTTGTCCGACTGAAACCGGATGAATTTGACCGAAGCCAACCGAGGCCAAGCCTGAAGCGCATTGAATATTGCTCTCAATTCTAGAATATTGATTGGAAGTAGAGACTCCGATCGAGTCCACACACCCTGAGCCTTCAGGGAATTCCAGACTGCACCCCAACCTAGTAGACTGGCGTCCGTTGTCACTATCACCCATGAGGGTCTGCGGAAGCACGTCCCTTGGGACAGATGATCAGGCGACAACCACCAAAGAAGAGAGTCTCTTGTCTCCTGATCTAGATCTATCTGAGGAGCCAAATTCGCATAATCTCCATTCCACTGCCTGAGCATGCTCAGTTGTAGAGGTCTGAGATGAAAACGAGCAAACTGAATGATGTCCATAGTCACCACCATCAATCCAATTACCTCCATGCACTGAGCCACTGATGGCTGAGGATTGGACTGAAGGGTTCGGCATGTATTCAGAATCTTTAACTTTCTGACTTCCGTCAAAAAGATTTTCATGGATACAGAGTCTATTAGAGTTCCCAGGAAAGGAACCCTTGTCTGTGGAATTAATGAACTCTTTTCTAGATTCACCTTCCACCCGTGAGTCCTTAGAAAGGATAGGACAATGTCGGTATGAGACTTTGTCAGCTGATAAGACGATGCCTGGATCAGAATATCGTCCAGATAAGGCACCACTGCAATGCCCCGCGGTCTGAGAACCACCAGTAGAGACCCTAGAACCTTCGTGAAGATCCTGGGTGCCGCGACCAACCCGAAAGGAAGGGCCACGAACTGAAAATGTTTGTCCAGAAAGGCAAACCTCAGGAACTGGTGATGATCTCTGTGGATAGGAATATGAAGATATACATCCTTTAAGTCCACGGTAGTCATATATTGACCCTCCTGGATCAATGGAAGAATTGTCTGAATAGTCTCCATCTTGAAGGATGGAACTCTGAGAAACTTGTTTAGACTCTTGAGATCTAAAATGGGTCGGAACGTTCCCTCTTTTTTGGGAACCACAAAAAGATTTGAGTAAAACCCCTGCCCCTGTTCCTATATTGAAACGGGACAAATTACTCCCATAGTGGAGAGGTCTTTTACACACTCTTTTTATCTGGTCTACAGACAATCGTAAAAGAAGAAACCTTCCCCTTGGGAAGGAATTTTTGAACTCCAGCTGATACCCTTGAGACACGATTCCAGTGTCCAGGGATCCTGAACGTCTGTTATCCAAGCCTGGACAAAGAGAGAAAGTCTGCCCCTACTGCCCCTTCATGCTGTCTTGGGAACAGCAGCGGGCTTCATGTGTTGTTTACCCTTGTTCCAAGCCTGGTTGGGTCTCCAGATGGCTTTGGCTTGAGGAAAGTTCCCTTCCTGTTTAGTGGCAGAGGAAGAGGGGACTCCTTTGAAATTACGAAAGGAACGAAAATTACTCTGTCGTCCCCTTTGCTTAGATGTTTTGTCTTGAGGGAGGAGATGACACTTCCCGTAATATCAGAAATGATTTCTTTCAAATCAGGCCCGAATAGGGTCTTTCCCTTGAAGGGAATAGCCAAAAGCTTTGATTTAGAGGACACATCCGCAGACCAAGATTTTAATCATAAGGCTCTGCGTGCTAAAATGGAAAATCCTGAATTCTTAGCTGCCAATTTGGCTATCTAAAAGGCGGCATCCGTAATAAAAGAATTAGCCAGCTTAAGGGCCTTAATTATATCCATTATTTCTTCTAAAGGAGTCTCAGTCTTCAGAGACTCTTCTAGGGCCTCAAACCAAAAGGCAGCCGTAGTTGTGACTGTTACAATGCAGGCCGTTGGTTGTAATAGAAACCCTTGATGAACATATAGCTTTTTTAGAAGACCCTCCAACATTTTATCCATAAGGTCTTTGAAAGCACAACTGTCCTCTATAGGGATAGTCGTACTCTTAGCCAGGGTAGAGATAGCTCCCTCCACCTTAGGGATCGTTTGCCAAAAGTCCCGAACCGTGTCAGCTATAGGGTACATCTTCTTAAAGATAGGGGAAGGGGAGAACGGGATACCCGGTCTTTCCCATTCCGTTGTAACAATCTCCGAAATTCTCTTGGGAACCGGAAAAACATCTGAATAAGAAGGGACCTCTAAGTATTTGTCCATTTTACATAATTTCTCTGGTGGGACCACAATAGAGTTGCAGTCGTCCAGAGTCATCAAAACCTCTTGCAGCAGAAGGCGTAGGTGTTCAAGTTTAAATCTGAAGGACATGACTTCCGACTGTCGGGGGTAATGCACTTCCTGAGTCAGACAATTCCCCCTCAGACAGGGCCTCCCTACTCCCCCAATTCAGAGCCCTGGGAAGGTATATCAGAGATAGCCACTAAAGCATCAGAAGTCGCAGGGACCGCGTGGGTCTCTGTCCTACTGCGTTTGCCCTGTAAAACCGGCAACTTAGATAAAACTTCTGTAAGAGTGGAGGACATAACTGCAGCCATATCTTGCAGAGTGAATTAAGTGGACGCAGTTGAATAACATGGCGTCGCTTGAGTGGGCGTTAAAGGCTGTGACGCTTGGGGAGAAAGTTGCGGCATACCCCGAGTCTCATCAGTCTGAGAAACATCCTTAGGTATATCCTTGTTAAGGAAAATTTGCTCTCTACATTGCAATGCCCTCTCAGTGCATGAGGGACAAAAAGTGGGGGTTCCACATTGGCATTTAAACACATGGAACAAGTACTGGCATCAAGATCATCCATAGTGAAAAACAAAATGGTATTCAGATATGTAATATACCTTTAACAAAAACTGTTGCAAAACAAAAACGGCTGTGCCTTTAATAAAAATAAAAAATCTTTTGTTCAGTACACTGTACAAAACGCTTTTACAACCGTGTTTTATGTATCCAAAAAGTAAACTAAATTTGAATAGTAACTGCACACTTTGAAAATAAAATCACAGCTCTGCTGTGGCGCCTACCCGCTCCCTATGACCCAGAGACAAAACGAACAGCAGATTTTCTAAACCGCCGGTGATCTACTACCCACCCGGTCCAGACAAGCACCGGAGTAAACTATCTTTCCGACTCCAAGGAAGGCACTGCGCGGCTTCACCCAGCGCGCAAGAGTGCCCCGCCCATTGTGGGCGTACCAAAACAAAAAACTCCCGGGCGGCTCAGTACTTTAATAATAAAACAAAAATGGAACCGCCGGGAGAATGTCACACCTAACACAAGTGCCTACTATAAAAAGAAGCCAGTCCCCCATACAAATAAAAAACTCCCGGTCTGCGTGTAACAAACCATTGCAGGGAGAAAAACTAGAGCAGAATTATTGAGTGTAGATAAAAATCCCCAGCGTCAGCCAAAAACATAAGGGGATTAAATATAGTGCCTTTCTTACTAAAGCAGCCCCCCAGAACCATATAAAGTCACAGACATAGGGTAAAAGAGCCAGCTCATAGAGGAAAAAACAACAGTCCTTTCTGAGTTACTAAGTGTCACAGAAAGCGGTAGACTGCACATACCTCAATGCTGAGGAACAGCATAATTCGTCCCACACTGCCAGGGTCGTCCTTCTCCAGGAATCTGTGGGAACAAACTGGGCTTTAGCTAAAATCTGCTAAGACCATATTCAGCAGGGCAGCACACAGTCTGGGAGTCACAGAGAACACATACTTGAATCTGTACAGATCCCATTGCTATACCCTTGAGCAAAAATAGTACACACTGGCACCATTTAAAAATAATAAACTCTTGATTGAAGAATCTAAACTAACACCTCACTTTACCTCTTCCTATCACTAACACAGGCAAAGAGAATGACTAGTGGGAGGGAAGGGAGGAGCTATATATACAGCTCTGCTGTGGTGCTCTTTGCCTCCTCCTGCTGACCAGGAGGCGTAATCCCATAAGTAAGGATGAAATCCGTGGACTCGTCATATCTTGTAAAAGAAACTTGTTTAGACACTTTAGGTCCAGAATTGGACGGAACGTGCCCTCCTTCTTTGGAACCACAAAAAGGTTTGAATAGTACCCTAAACCCCTTTCTGCTAGAGGTACTGGTACGATAACCCCGAGAGAGGCGAGATCCCTTACACACTCTAGAAAGGCCTCTCTCTTCTCTGGTCTTGAAGACAGGTTTGACAGGAGGAATCTGCCCTCGGGCAGAATGGATCTGAACCCTATCCTGTAACCCTGGGAGACAACTTCTAGAACCCAAGGGTCCTACAATCATGCGTCTGAGAATAGAGATAATCTGCCCTCCTGCGTGATCCGGAGACCGGTTGGGGGCTGCCCCTTCATGCCGATTTAGTCTCGGCGGGCTTCTTGCTCTTCTTAGACTTGTTTCAAGATTGAGCCGGTTTCCAAGATCCCTTGGACTGGTCCGCTTTTGCGGTGGGTTGCTGGCGCTGGGCCTTGTCTGCACGAAAGGGATGAAAAGTATATCCCTTAGGCTTAGCCTTCTTATCCTGTGGTAGGAAAGCACCCTTGCCTCCCGTGACCGTGGATATGATCGAATCCAATCCTGGATCGAACAGGATCTTTCCTTGAAAAGGCAGGGACAACAGCCTCGATTTAGAGGTCATGTCCGCAGACCAAGATTTTAGCCACAGAGCCCTGCTCGCTTTAACAGAAAATCTGACACCTTAGCATTCAGGCGAATAATTTGCATATTGGCATCACAGTTGAAAGAATTGGCGACCCTCAGCGCCTTAATCTTCTCCTGTATCTCGTCGATGGGGTCTCCCCCTCGACCATTTCACACAGGGATTCACACCAATATGTCGCAGCTCCAGAAACCACCGCAACGGCCGCTGCTGACTGAAAAACAAACCCTGTGTGCTGAAACATCTTTCTCAACATGTTTTCTAGCTTTTTATCCATGGGCTCTTTAAACAACGAACTATCCTCGAGGGGAATAGTCATCTGCTTCGCGAGCATAGAGATGGTCCCCCACAGCTCAAGCTGAGAGTCCTGAACGGGGAACAGTTTTTCAAAAGAAGAAGGGGAAAAGGATTAACCTAATCGCTCCCATTCATTCTTAATAATATTTGCCATCTTAACGGGAACCGGGAAAGACTGAGGCACTACCCTGTCCTCGTATACCTTGTCAAGCTTAGGAATCGCAGGTTCCTCGGGGATCTTAGGCTTTCGGAACCTCCAGAGTAGCAAGCACCTGCCGCAGCAGAAAGCGCAAATTCTCCATCCTAAACCTATAACCAGGCTCCTCCGCAGCCGGAGGTTTATATGACACAGACTCCGACCCAGAAGGGGCCTCCTCCGAAGAGTCGGAGTGGGCCTCATCATCGTATAGAGCCTCTGGATCTTCCATTGGCGTAGACGAACCCTGGGCTGGGCCACCATGATACACCTTATGCTTGCACTTAGCAGAACGTGGTTAGGCATGGATCACCTTCGAAACCACCAATTCCAGTTGGTCCGCGAAGTCTGAAGAGCGAAATTCGTCAACACTGATTGCTTGTGGAGCTGTTAATGAGTCGGGATAGTTTCGCAGAAAGACTCTCCCTGCATCTCCGGACTCTTTCGCCCAGGCTCTCACTGAGAGGCTGACAGGACTACTTAAAACTCCAGTCCCAATGCAAAGAGTACTACCCTCCATAAGAGACTACTCCGAAACTTCGGCACTTCTCTGCCATCCTCCTGTGATGAAAGGAAAAGAATGACTGGGGGATGAGGGGGGAGCTTTTTAATCCTTTGGCTGGGGTGTCTTTGCCTCCTCCTGGTAGCCAGGTTCTTAATTCCCAATAGTAATGAATGAAGCGGTGGACTCTCCTCCCCTTTAGATGGAAATGATCCAGTGATTGTAAAATAACATTTGCTACTTGCTCATGCTTCTGGTAGGTGCACCTGGTCTACGCAGCACTGGCATGGCACCTGCAAGGACTATGCCCCGTCCATGCCCTCCTATCACGTGAGGTAGAAACTCTAGTAAGATACATGCACGTTACAGAATATCTCTCCCAGTGCGTTCAGCTCTTCACAAACACATTAACATGTTTCTCATGGTCCCAATAACTGCTTATGAACTGGAGAGAGACAAAGAGCAGCACAATGTGGGGTACTACCTTCCCTACCTGGGGGAATCAGGCAGACGTGTGAGATGGACAAAGTGGTTAGAAATAAGAAGAGAGGACAGCTGGTGTAACTGAGCAGGTTATGTTTTGTGACATCTGTCAAATGTGCTGTTGGATATTATAAAAAGTGTCTGGGAATCAGCTGCTGTGGCTCTCTGCAACATAACAAAATAATCATCTAAAAGTGCTGCATAGAAACTGCGGACAAGCTAAAACAATTCAAGTCATTGCAGGGATTGTACTGTGGCAGCATGCAGCGGCTGCTCGTGTTTCTGATGCACATGCCTAATCAATTTGCACATTAATGCTCCTAAAATGGAACCATGACATTACTAAAATAAAACAAGAGGCTGGTGCCGGCCGCCCTCCTGCTTGTTCAGAAAATACCGTTCATGCCACATTCAGTGCGTCCCTAAGCCGGGAAATAAATAAAATATCAGAACAAGTAGTTCCAGAGTGACATGTCTCCCATGTTAGTCGGTGTGCAATAGATGGGGAAGTACAAGAAGTATTTGGATATCAGGTGTTCTTCAGTAGTAAGTATGTAAAATGAGTTGGGTAAAAGCTCATAGCATTGGTTTGTCAGGACAAGTGGCAGGTCTTAGGACTGGCTGGTGTATCTCATTCTCAACAAGTGTTCTTTTACCACCTCTGCATCGCCCTCCTCCCCGTGACGCCATATCACCCGGCCCTTAGCAATATCTTCCTTTAGTTTGCGCTTTGACAGTGATACAGTCCCTGGATCCTCTGCTGTTTTAGGTCCAGTGAGCAGGAGGTAACAGGCATTGCGGCTGCGCTCAAACATAACCACTACAGAAACAGGAGAGAAAAGAAAAACAGACCGGAGGCACCAGTGTTATATTTGTGCAACTATCAGGTATTTGTAGAGCGCCAACAGATTCCGCAGCGCTATAAACATAGGCGGTATACAAGTTAACATTTATAGGGGGTCAAATGGGTAAAGGTCCCTGCCAAGAGTTGCACTGTTGTAATCTTATGCGGGTGTTCAAGTGGATAGCAATGAAGTTAGGAAAGGTTAGTGTAGGTTGTATGCATCCCTGAATAGTACAGTCTTTAGGGAGCGCTTGAAGCTTTCAAAACTAGGGGAGAATCTAACTAGAGCATATAACTTATAGTTTTTTTATTATATCTTACTGAAGAATTGGATAATTTTGTTCTCTTTCTGGACATTTAGAGAATAAGCTTGTATTGTATAAGGCTCGGGATAGTTCCACAAGAACTACCTTCACCTTCATACTTTAGGCTAACTCTACGGACATTTGAATATCATTGGTTTATGAGTGGACTCGTGAATTGTGTAACGCACTCATCATGCATAGACCCCACTGTTAGCTTTGTTTGCTTTATGGATCTTCTTGATGATGTATGTGCAATTTTTGTTCTATTTTTATCTTCCAATAAAGCTTTTGAAATAAATAAATAAATAAAATAAAAAAAACTAGGGGAGAATCTTGTGGAGTGAGGCAGAGAGTTCCACAAGATGGGAGCTAGTCTTGTAAACGGTAATGTGAGGAGGTAACAAGAGAGGAAGAAAGTAGATCATCGTGGGCAGAACGAAGGGGTCGGGAGGGAGAGTATCTGGAGACAAGGTCTGAGATGTAGGGTGGAGAAGTGCAGTTGAGGGCTTTGTATGTCAAAATTAGAATTTTGGGTTTAAGCCTGGAGGCAAGAGGAAGCCAGTGAAGGGATTGGTAGAGAGGTGCAGCAGATGAAGAGCGACATTTAAGGAAGATGAGCCTTGTAGAGGCATTCATTATGGATTGTAAAGGAGCTAGGCGGAAGCTAGGGAGACCAGAGAGGATAGAGTTGAAGTAATCGAGGTGGGAAAGGATGAGATAGTGGATTAGAATCTTAGTTGTGTCTTGTGAAAGGAAATGTCTAATTTTAGAGATGTTTTTAAGTTGGAAGCGGCAGACTTTAGCCAAGGACTGAATGTGAGGAGTGAAAGAAAGATCTGAGTGAAATGTGACTCCAAGACATCGAACATGTGGGGTAGGGTAATGATGGAGTTATTGACAGTTATAGAGCAGTTGAGGGTGGAGATTTTTGAAGAAGGGGGGAAAATAAGGAGCTCAGTTTTGGAGAGATTTAGCTTAAGGTAGTGAGAGGACATCCAGGAAGAGATATGAGAGACTGTTAGTGACACGGGTTTGCAAGGAAAAAGATAGGTCTGGTGCAGAAAGGTAGATTTGGGTGTCATCGGCATACAAATGGTATTGAAATCCATGGGACTTTATTAAGGAACCTTAAGATGTGTAGATTGAGAAGAGAAGGGGACCAAGGACAGAGCTTTGTGGTACCCCAACAAAGTGCTAACGGGACAGAGGATGCCCTGGATAAGGCTACACTAAAGGTACGGTTAGACAGATAGGAAGAGAACCACAAGAGAACTGTTGCAAATGCCGAAGGATTGGAGGGTTTGCAGCAGAAGAGCGTGGTCGACAGTATCAAAGGCTGCAGACAGATCAAGGAGGATAAGCAGAGAGAAAACATAATTTATGCTTACCTGATAAATTCCTTTCTCCTGTAGTGTAGTCAGTCCACGGGTCATCATTACTTCTGGGATATTAACTCCTCCCCAACAGGAAGTGCAAGAGGATCACCCAAGCAGAGCTGCTATATAGCTCCTCCCCTCTACGTCACACCCAGTCATTCGACCGAGAACCAAACGAGAAAGGAGAAACTATAGGGTGCAGTGGTGACTGGAGTATAATTTAAAAATTTAGACCTGCCATAAAAAACAGGGCGGGCCGTGGACTGACTACACTACAGGAGAAAGGAATTTATCAGGTAAGCATAAATTATGTTTTCTCCTGTTAAGTGTGGTCAGTCCACGGGTCATCATTACTTCTGGGATACCAATACCAAAGCTAAAGTACACGGATGACGGGAGGGACAGGCAGGATCTTTATACGGAAGGGACCACTGCCTGAAGAACCTTTCTCCCAAAAACAGCCTCCGAAGAAGCAAAAGTGTCAAATTTGTAAAATTTGGAAAAAGTATGAAGGGAAGACCAAGTTGCAGCCTTGCAAATCTGTTCAACAGAGGCCTCGTTCTTAAAGGCCCAAGTGGAAGCCACAGCTCTAGTGGAATGAGCTGTAATTCTTTCAGGAGGCTGCTGTCCAGCAGTCTCATAGGCTAAACGTATTATGCTACGAAGCCAAAAAGAGAGAGAGGTAGCAGAAGCTTTTTGACCTCTCCTCTGTCCAGAATAAACGACAAACAGGGAAGAAGTTTGGCGAAAATCTTTAGTTGCCTGTAAATAAAATTTCAGGGCACGGACTACATCTAGATTGTGCAGAAGTCGTTCCTTCTTTGAAGAAGGATTAGGACACAATGACGGCACAACAATCTCTTGATTGATATTCTTGTTAGTGACAACCTTAGGTAAGAACCCAGGTTTAGTACGCAGAACTACCTTATCTGAATGAAAAATCAGATACGGAGAATCACAATGTAAGGCTGATAACTCACAGACTCTACGAGCCGAGGAAATAGCCATTAAAAACAGAACTTTCCAAGATAACAGCTTGATATCAATGGAATGAAGGGGTTCAAACGGAACACCCTGTAAAACGTTAAGAACTAAATTTAAGCTCCATGGTGGAGCAACAGTTTTAAACACAGGCTTAATCCTGGCCAAAGCCTGGCAAAAAGTCTGAACGTCTGGAACTTCTGACAGACGTTTGTGTAAAAGAATGGACAGAGCTGAGATCTGTCCCTTTAAGGAACTAGCAGATAAACCCTTTTCTAAACCCTCTTGTAGAAAAGACAATATCCTAGGAATCCTAACCTTACTCCATGAGTAACTCTTGGATTCGCACCAATGTAAGTATTTACGCCATATTTTATGGTAAATCTTTCTGGTAACAGGTTTCCTAGCCTGTATTAAGGTATCAATAACTGACTCCGAAAAACCACGCTTTGATAAAATCAAGCGTTCAATTTCCAAGCAGTCAGCTTCAGAGAAATTAGATTTTGATGTTTGAAAGGACCCTGAATTAGAAGGTCCTGTCTCAGAGGCAGAGACCAAGGTGGACAGGATGACATGTCCACTAGATCTGCATACCAGGTCCTGCGAGGCCACGCAGGCGCTATTAGAATTACCGATGCTCTTTCCTGTTTGATCCTGGCAATCAATCGAGGAAGCATCGGGAAGGGTGGAAACACATAGGCCATCCCGAAGGTCCAAGGTGCTGTCAAAGCATCTACCAGGACTGCTCCCGGTTCCCTGGACCTGGACCCGTAACAAGGAAGCTTGGCGTTCTGGCGAGACGCCATGAGATCTATCTCTGGTTTGCCCCAAAGTCAAAGTATTTGGGTAAAGACCTCCGGATGAAGTTCCCACTCCCCCGGATGAAAAGTCTGACGACTTAGGAAATCCGCCTCCCAGTTCTCCACTCCAGGAATGTGGATCGCTGACAGGTGGCAAGAGTGAGACTCTGCCCAGCGAATTATCTTTGATACTGCCATCATCGCCAGGGAGCTTCTTGTCCCTCCTTGATGGTTGATGTAAGCTACAGTCGTGATGTTGTCCGACTGAAACCTGATGAACCCCCGAGTTGTTAACTGAGGCCAAGCCCGAAGGGCATTGAGAACCGCTCTCAATTCCAGAATGTTTATTGGAAGGAGACTCTCCTCCTGAGTCCATGATCCCTGAGCCTTCAGGGAATTCCAGACAGCGCCCCAACCTAGTAGGCTGGCGTCTGTTGTTACAATTGTCCAATCTGGTCTGCTGAATGGCATCCCCCTGGACAGATGTGGCCGAGAAAGCCACCATAGAAGAGAATTTCTGGTCTCTTGATCCAGATTCAGAGTAGTGGACAAATCTGAGTAATCCCCATTCCACTGACTTAGCATGCACAATTGCAGCGGTCTGAGATGTAGGCGTGCAAAGGGTACTATGTCCATTGCCGCTACCATTAAGCCGATTACCTCCATGCATTGAGCCACTGACGGGTGTTGAATGGAATGAAGGACACGGCAAGCATTTTGAAGCTTTGTTAACCTGTCTTCTGTCAGGTAAATCTTCATTTCTACAGAATCTATAAGAGTCCCCAAGAAGGGAACTCTTGTGAGTGGTAAGAGAGAACTCTTCTCTTCGTTCACCTTCCACCCATGCGACCTTAGAAATGCCAGTACTAACTCTGTATGAGACTTGGCAGTTTGAAAGCTTGAATCAGAATGTCGTCTAGGTATGGAGCCACCGAAATTCCTCGCGGTCTTAGTACCGCCAGAAGAGAGCCCAGAACCTTTGTGAAGATTCTTGGAGCCGTAGCCAACCCGAATGGAAGAGCTACAAACTGGTAATGCCTGTCTAGGAAGGCAAACCTTAGATACCGGTAATGATCTTTGTGAATCGGTATATGAAGGTAGGCATCCTTTAAATCCACTGTGGTCATGTACTGACCCTTTTGGATCATGGGTAAGATTGTCCGAATAGTTTCCATTTTGAACGATGGAACTCTTAGGAATTTGTTTAGAATCTTTAAATCCAAGATTGGTCTGAAGGTTCCTTCTTTCTTGGGAACCACAAACAGATTTGAGTAAAACCCTTGTCCGTGTTCCGACCGCGGAACCGGAAGGATCACTCCCATTAGTAAAAGATCTTGTACACAGCGTAGAAACGCCTCTTTCTTTATCTGGTTTGTTGACAACCTTGAAAGATGAAATCTCCCTTTTGGGGGAGAGGCTTTGAAGTCCAGAAGATATCCCTGAGATATGATCTCTAACGCCCAGGGATCCTGGACATCTCTTGCCCAAGCCTGGGCGAAGAGAGATAGTCTGCCCCCCACTAGATCCGTTCCTGGATCGGGGGCCCTCACTTCATGCTGTCTTAGGGGCAGCAGCAGCAGGTTTTCTGGCCTGCTTGCCCTTGTTCCAGGACTGGTTAGGTTTCCAGCCTTGTCTGTAGCGAGCAACAGCTCCTTCCTGTTTTGGGGCAGAGGAAGTTGATGCTGCTCCTGCCTTGAAGTTACGAAAGGCACGAAAATTAGACTGTCTAGCCCTAGGTTTGGCTCTGTCTTGAGGCAGGGCATGGCCTTTACCTCCTGTAATGTCAGCGATAATTTCTTTCAAACCGGGCCCGAATAAGGTCTGCCCTTTGAAAGGTATGTTAAGTAATTTAGATTTAGAAGTAACATCAGCTGACCAGGATTTTAGCCACAGCGCTCTGCGCGCCTGAATGGCGAATCCGGAATTCTTAGCCGTAAGTTTAGTTAAATGTACTACGGCATCAGAAATAAATGAATTAGCTAGCTTAAGGGTTTTAAGCTTGTGTGTAATCTCATCTAATGGAGCTGAGTCAAGAGTCTCTTCCAGAGACTCAAACCAAAATGCTGCTGCAGCCGTGACAGGCGCAATGCATGCAAGGGGTTGCAATATAAAACCTTGTTGAACAAACATTTTCTTAAGGTAACCCTCTAACTTTTTATCCATTGGATCTGAAAAGGCACAGCTATCCTCCACCGGGATAGTGGTACGCTTAGCTAAAGTAGAAACTGCTCCCTCCACCTTAGGGACCGTTTGCCATAAGTCCCGTGTGGTGGCGTCTATAGGAAACATCTTTCTGAATATAGGAGGGGTGAGAAAGGCACACCGGGTCTATCCCACTCCTTAGTAACAATTTCAGTAAGTCTCTTAGGTATTGGAAAAACGCAAAATATTTATCCAACCTACACATTTTCTCTGGTATTGCAACTGTGTTACAATCATTCAGAGCCGCTAACACCTCCCCTAGTAATACACGGAGGTTTTCCAGCTTAAACTTAAAATTTGAAATGTCTGAATCCAGTTTATTTGGATCAGATCCGTCACCCGCAGAATGAAGCTCTCCGTCCTCATGTTCTGCAAATTGTGACGCAGTATCTGACATGGCCCTAATATTATCAGCGCACTCTGTTCTCACCCCAGAGTGATCTCGCTTACCTCTAAGTTCTGGTAATTTAGACAAAACTTCAGTCATAACATTAGCCATGTCCTGTAGTGTGATTTGTAATGGCCGCCCTGAAGTACTCGGCGTTACAATATCACGCACCTCCCGAGCGGGAGATGCAGGTACTGACACGTGAGGCAAGTTAGTCGGCATAACTTCCCCCTCGTTGTTTGGTGAATGATGTTCAATTTGTACAGATTGACTTTTATTTAAAGTAGCATCAATGCAATTAGTACATAAATTTCTATTGGGCTCCACCTTGGCTTTTGCACATATAGCACAGAGATATTCCTCTGAGTCAGACATGTTTAACAAACTAGCAATGAAACTAGCAAGCTTGGAAATACTTTTCACTCAAATTACCAGTAATATGGAAAACGCACTGTGCCTTTAAGAAGCACAGAAAAAAATTATGACAGTTGAATAACAATGAACCGGAGAAATTATAAAAACCAAATTTTTCCCGGTAAATGCATAAATTTAGCAAAGGATTGCCCCCATTAGTAATGGATAACTAACCCTTAAATAGCAGAAAAAAATGTACAAAATATAAACGTTTTTTATCACAGTCAAACCACAATCTCACAGGTCTGCTGTGAGTGATTACCTCCCTCAAAATAATTTTTGAAGACCCTTGAGCTCTGTAGAGACGATCCGGATCATGCAGGGAGAAAAACAGACTTTTGACTGAATTTTTGATGCGTAGCAAAAGCGCCAAAATAGGTCCCTCCCCCTCACACACAGCAGTGAGGGAAGTTCAGTAAACTGTCTTAAATTAAAATAAACGACAGCCAAGTGGAAAAACAGTGCCCAAAACAATTTTTCACCCAGTACCTCAGATAATTAAACAATTTAGCATGCCAGCAAAAACGTTTAAAATCAAATAACATGAAATGTCATTAAACAGCCTGTTGCTAGACGTTCCCACTGCAAGTTAGGCTAAAAATTATATGCATATAGTATTACCCAGAGAAGTGCCATTCCCCAGAATACTGAAGTTTACATATATATACATAACAGCCTGATACCAGTTGCTACTACTGCATTTAAGGCTGAACTTACATTATATCGGTATTGGCAGTATTTTCTTAGTCAATTCCATTCCTCAGAAAATAATATACTGCAACATACCTCTTTGCAGGTGAACCTGCCCGCTGTCCCCTGATCTGAAGTTTACCTCACTCCTCAGAATGGCCGAGAACAGCAAAATGAATCTTAGTTACGCAGGCTAAAATCATCCAAAAACTCAGGTAGATTCTTCTTCAAATTCTACCTGAGAAGGAACAACACACTCCGGTGCTGTTTTAAAATAACAAACTTTTGATTGAAGATAAAAAACTAAGTATAATCACCACAGTCCTCTCACACATCCTATCTATTAGTTGGGTGCAAGAGAATGACTGGGTGTGACGTAGAGGGGAGGAGCTATATAGCAGCTCTGCTTGGGTGATCCTCTTGCACTTCCTGTTGGGGAGGAGTTAATATCCCAGAAGTAATGATGACCCGTGGACTGACTACACTTAACAGGAGAAAAGGCCTTTGGATTTTGCTGTAAGTAGGTCGTTGGTAACCTTAACAATTGCTGTCTCAGTGAAGTGGTGGGGGCGAAATCCAGATTGCAGTGGGTCAAGGAGGCAGTTTAGTGTAAGCAAATGGGATAGACGTAAATATACTAGCTTTTTGAGAAGCTTTGAGGCAAGAGGGAGTAGGGAAATAGGTGGCAGTTGGATGGGGAGGTTGGGTCGAGAGAAGGTTTTTTGAGGAT
Organism: Bombina bombina; assembly: GCF_027579735.1. Lineage (NCBI taxonomy): Eukaryota > Metazoa > Chordata > Amphibia > Anura > Bombinatoridae > Bombina > Bombina bombina. Next base: position 200,642,598 of record NC_069509.1, read on the forward strand.
AATTGTGACCAGTGCCTGTTTAAGAGATGAGGGAAATATACCAGTGCTGAGGGACAGGTTGAAGATGTGAGTATATGGAGTAAGGGTAGAAGAGAGGGTGGAGAGTAGCTGTGAGGGGATGGGGTCGAGGGGACAGGTAGTGAGGTGAGAGGATAGTATAAAGTATATATCAGGTTAGGAATCTAAACAAGGATTTGGGGCTTTAAGCCCAGTGCTGAAATACACACTTTTATATCAAATTACTTATAATTAAAATAAAAAACACTTTATTAACAAATATGCAACATACACAAACCGTTAAAAATACAGCGGTTACTGCTAGGCGATAGTGGGTATTTCACATCCACTTATTTATATAATAGCAGCACAGGAGTCAGCTGCTAAATTAAAAAAAGACTGCGTGAGCTATGAGAGACTATGGAAAACTTAACATACAGGAATAAACAGACATGCAGGCATATGCAGCACACACAATCAATCTATGCGGGCAAAGGCGACCTCCTTCCTGCGTACCGCTGTGATTTAACACAGTCGGACGATTTCTGGCTATATCCCTAATGCTTATCAGCACACATTAATACTTTTCAATTGAAGAGCATCAAGCTGATCACTCATTTAACATTGAGCGTATCATATAATATATTGAGCAATATATCTCAGCAGCCGTTATGTATTCAATCTTAATTAGCTGGCTATTCAGTCTCCAACTAACACCATAACATTGGCAGGCTATAAATTACTACTGTATCATATTAATAGGAAATCCTACTGCTATGTACTCTAGAGAGTTATCACACCTTTTGGATGAGGTGGTGGAGGAGGGTCTTATGGATCAAGAAACAGCTAACCATTGTATGGTCAAAGATCCAGTGACACCCATCTTCCACCACCTCCCAAAGGTTCACAAAAGCATATGTGAGGTCAAAGGGAGGCCTATAGTGGCTGGTATAGGTTCCTTAATGGAACCCTTATCCAAGTGGGTAGATGATTTTCTACAGCCCATGGTTCTGTCGTTACCCAGCTACATACAAGATACTTCCCATGCATTGCAGGTTCTGGAGACTGTGACGTGGAGGGAGGAGTACAGTTGGCTTACCATTGACGCCGTGTCTCTGTACTCCTCCATCCCTCACACCCAGGATCTGCAAGCTGTGAGTTTTTTCCTGGACTTACTCACTGATCTTTCAGTCAATTTTAAAAATCTGATTGTAAGAATTGTGAAGTTTCTATTAGAACACAATTTCTTTATGTTTCAGGGGTGCTACTACCTCCAGAGACGTGGCACTGCTATGGGGGCCAAATTTGCCCCCTCCTATGCCAACCTATATATGGGTTGGTGGGAGCGGGGCCACGTCTATGGAGGTAGTACCACCCCATCTGAGCACATAGTGAAATATGTCAGGTTCATTGATGACCTACTGATAGTGTGGTCATCTGACTCTGAAACTGCTAAGGAGTTTGTTACCACCCTAAACAATAATAGGGTAGGACTACAATTCACTTATGATTGGCAAAAAAAGAACATTAACTTTCTTGACATCTCACTTACAGGAAATTCTGAAGGAGGAACCATTATCTCTGCTCTCTACCGTAAGCCTATTTCGGGCAACAGTCTTTTACATGCCCGCAGTTGCCATCCAAAACATGTGTTCAAAGGAATTGCGAAAAGTCAGTTCCTGCGGGCAAAGAGAAATTGCACACATGAGGATGCCTTTCGGATGGAGAGCAGAGATTTAAAAATGAGAATGCAAAAAAGGGGTTATCCCACCCGAGTTATAGACAAAGCATTTTTTGAAGTTAAGGACATCAATAGGGCAAGTGCATTAGAAAAATCGACACGAAACTCTACAAATTCAAAACAGAGTCTTAAATTCATCACTTCATATTCCTCTCAATATGATGAAGTCTGTAAAATCATTAAAAATTTTTTACCAATACTAAGGGGGGACAAGGATCTAAGGGACATAATTGAACAGGGCTGTATGTTTGTCCCAAAAAGAAATGTGACCCTAGGTAACATCTTAGCCCCAAGTATGTTAAAGAGTGACAAACATTCAGGGTCATCATGGTTGAGACATAATGGCACATTTAAATGTGGCAAAAAAGTTTGTACCTCTTGTGAGCATATAAATATTTCGCAAACATTCAAGTCCCATGTAACGGGAGAAGAATTTAACACCAAAGGCTGTGTCAACTGCAAAAGTACATTTGTAATTTATATCATTGAATGCACTATCTGTAAAAAACAATATACAGGTAGAACTACGAGAAAAGTAGGTAAGCGCATAAGAGAACATCTTTCTTACATTTCCAACAAACGTACCTGTTCAGCACTTTCCACTCACTTTATTGAATTTCACCATCAGGACGTCAGGTCCTTCAAATGGCAAGCCATAGAACAGATAACTACACCGCCCAGGGGCGGTGATAAGTTATCTATACTATGTAAACAAGAAACATACTGGATTTTTAAAACTAAGTGCTTAATACCATATGGTTACAACTCTGAATATGACATCATAAATTACTGGCAGAAATAATCGTATTAGGAGTATAGACATATATGAGATCTCCCTTTTTTAGGCTAGTGAATATATGGGCCCCCTTTCTTATTAGGACTATGTGTTCAGACTTCAATGATTTATAAGTTTATATTGGTTAAACACATAGATAAAACAGTATATACCGCGTAGTTTAGTAATATACACTTTATCCTAATGTACGTTTTGATAGTGTTTTATTTGGTTATCTATCTACAAGGTTATTGTTAATCTGTTTAATTACTATAGGCCCGTTCAAATCCACACTTGCTCTTTTTTGCTTCCTTGTTTGTGTTTACTTTTATTGTGTTTGCCACTTCTCTATACATTAAGAGGCAGCTAGAAATTAATGAGAGTGGTCAAACAATATTAAAGAGATTTTGTTTATTGGTTTTACCACACACATTGATTAAAACATGAATGCTTATGCTGTAATCATCATGTCTGTATATCTCCTCTTAAGTATTGATTTTACAGCTATCTAATTTAAAAGACTTATTGCTTATTCTAATTTATATTGTTCTCTGGGTTATTGTACTAACTCTCTAGCTTGTACTCTCTATATTTGTTTCTTCATTTTTTATTGTCTGCAACTTTTGTATTTATGTACCTATGTATAAATTACATTGCTTATTTCCCAATCTGTGTTTAAAGGGAAATCTGGTATGTAAAGGGTTAAGGTGATCAGCAATACACAAAATGTTTTTAACCAATGAATATGGATTGTTCAGCATATAAGGGAGCACCCCCTAACAGGTGCTATTCTATGATTACGGTCAATATGACCGAAACCGGTCAGAGTTTACTTGCTTGAACCCTATCCATGCTGTTGTATGTCCTTTGTACATGTTTTTAAAGGAATAAAGGATATGTTATTTTTTTACCTGCTGCTTCAACTTGGAATTATTTTTTTTGTATCATATTAATGTAACAAATGTATCAAGTTTTTCAGCTTGTGTAAAGTTCTGATTAGTATCTTATTTCCAGTTACGTCCCTTATAGCCCCGCCCACCGATGCGTTTCGTCACTCGTGTGTGACTTTGTCAGGGCTTAGGGGCGTTCTCAGCCATCTTAGATTCTTTTATAGGCATATGTTGCCATGGTAATCAGTTCGATTGGCAGCAGTGTCTTACTGCCTGGCGTCAAAATTAAATCTGTGTATATCGGCAGAGATTGCTCATGTTTATCAAACATACTAGTTATTCTCAATCTTACTTTTTGTTTTACAAAATCTCAAACTAATGTGTTTATATATGTCCTTATTAGTTTTAGCAAAATTCAAAGCGTAATCAAGATTCTTGAATTGACTATTTGTCTTTGTATGATTGGCTTGTCATATGTATATAAAGATATTTTTTATGGTTTAAAAAGTATAAATTTATAGGCGTTTATTTCCATGTAATTTACCCCCAGCATTGTCATGATGGAAATTATCACTTAAAACCTCAATATTGTATACCTACTTAGAGATATTTTTACATTTATTCCTCACTTCGGTCAGAAACAACACTAGAGTGTGATCTGCGGATTATGTAATGTACTGGTCACTTTCAGTTATTAGCATACTGGAATACTCTCAAACAGATTTTATAGGAATTTTTATGTATTTATCCCAGGAAGCATTTGAATGATATTGCTTCATTTAACCCTTTTGGTGCGGCTGACTGCAGCTCGTGTATCCATCTGCATTACTTTTGCAGCAGGATTTTGTTAAAGTCACCTCTTCTGCATTTTAATCTGAGTTGTTCGATTGCAAAAAATGTAATATCATATTTAGCCTCTGCATGGAATATATTCATATTCTGGGCTACTGGTACTGATCTATTCCATTTGATGTCCCCAATATGTTCCAAAATCCTAGACAAAAAACGTAGGAAATTTGTACACACCATGACATCATATGTACAGGACACAAAAGATGAACTAAATCACATGGTAGTGGATGATAATGTTTTACTGGCTAGCATTGATGTAGAAAGTCTCTATTCTAACATCATGCATAACCTAGGACTTGAGGCAGTGAAACACTTTAAAAAAACAGTAAATCCAAAGGGCAGTTTGAAAGATGACTTTATTATCTATTTATTAAGATTTGTCCTAACACACAATTATTTCCTTTTTGATAATAAAATATATGTTCAAAAAAGGGGAACAGCGATGGGTACATGTTGCACACCCACATATGCCAACCTTTTTCTGGGTTGGATAGAGCAAATGAGTATATTGAATCAGGATGTGAATCCATACATGAAGTATATGGACTTATATTTACGGTACATCAATGATGTGCTAATACTATGGGGTCTGGCACTAAAAATGATTTTCTAAATTTCATGACCTGGCTAAATAATAATACATACACATACATTAGATGAATCAAACATTGCATTTTTGGATTTATTGATGATCAAAGACAACGATGTGGGTTCTAAATACCAAATTATACAGAAAGAGCACATCAACTAACAGCCTGCTTGAATGGAAAAGTTTCCATCCAAAAAAACAAAAACTAGGTATACCCACTGGGCAATACCTAAGAGCTAGGAGAAACTGTTAGTAAAGATGAGGACTTTGAGAAAGAGGCACTGGAACTGAGAAAAAGGTTTAGAGAGAGGGGTTACCCTAACCAATGTCTCAAGAAAGCCTATCAAACAGCAAAAGCCTCAGATCGAAGATCTTTACTAAGGAATACCTCAACAGGCTGTACCACCAGAACAGGAAAAGGAACAAACCATAAGAGTCATAGGTACATTTGATGAAAACAATCATACAATTCGACCGATTTTTAAGAAACATTGGCATGTACTCACAGACGACCCTGACTTACTGCAGGTAATAACAAAAAAAATCCTCTAATAACAAACAGAAGATCGCAGAACCTAAAAGATATTTTGACTAATAGTCACTATTCGGTACCGAAGCCAAGAACATGGCTAAGAGAAACCAAAGGTTTCTATAAATGTGGATGATGCAAAGCATGCAGAAATATAATTCCAACAAAATGGTTTGCAAATCCCAACACAGACAAAAAGTATGAGAAAAACATTAATGAACTGTAGATCCAGTATGGTTGTCTATGTTGCAATGTGTAAATGCAATTTGATCTACATGGGAGAGACCTCTAGGGAGATAAGAACCAGGATTTTGTAACATATTGGGGACATTAAATGGAATAGATCAGTACCAGTAGCCCAGAATATGAATATATTCCATGCAGATGCTAAATATGATATTACATTTTTTGCAATCGAACAACTCAGATTAAAAGGCAGAAGAGGTGACTTTAACAAAATCCTGCTGCAAAAGGAATGCAGATGGATACACGAGCTGCAGTCAGCAGCACCAAAAGGGTTAAGCAATATCATACAAATGCTTCCTGGGATAAATACATAAAAATTCCTATAAAATCTGTTTGAGAGTATTCCAGTATGCTAATAACTGAAAGTGACCAGATCATTACATAATCCGCAGATCACACTCTAGTGTTGTTTCTGACCAATGTGAGGAATAAATGTAAAAATATCTCTAATTAGGTATACAATATTGAGGTTTTAAGTGATAAATTCCATCATGACAATATACTTTTTAAACCATGAAAAATATCTTTAAGTACTTACTAATAAAAAACAGAATTTATGTTTACCTGATAAATTACTTTCTCCAACGGTGTGTCCGGTCCACGGCGTCATCCTTACTTGTGGGATATTCTCTTCCCCAACAGGAAATGGCAAAGAGCCCAGCAAAGCTGGTCACATGATCCCTCCTAGGCTCCGCCTACCCCAGTCATTCGACCGACGTTAAGGAGGAATATTTGCATAGGAGAAACCATATGATACCGTGGTGACTGTAGTTAAAGAAAATAAATTATCAGACCTGATTAAAAAACCAGGGCGGGCCGTGGACCGGACACACCGTTGGAGAAAGTAATTTATCAGGTAAACATAAATTCTGTTTTCTCCAACATAGGTGTGTCCGGTCCACGGCGTCATCCTTACTTGTGGGAACCAATACCAAAGCTTTAGGACACGGATGAAGGGAGGGAGCAAATCAGGTCACCTAAATGGAAGGCACCACGGCTTGCAAAACCTTTCTCCCAAAAATAGCCTCAGAAGAAGCAAAAGTATCAAACTTGTAAATTTTGGTAAAAGTGTGCAGTGAAGACCAAGTCGCTGCCCTACATATCTGATCAACAGAAGCCTCGTTCTTGAAGGCCCATGTGGAAGCCACAGCCCTAGTGGAATGAGCTGTGATTCTTTCGGGAGGCTGCCGTCCGGCAGTCTCGTAAGCCAATCTGATGATGCTTTTAATCCAAAAAGAGAGAGAGGTAGAAGTTGCTTTTTGACCTCTCCTTTTACCGGAATAAACAACAAACAAGGAAGATGTTTGTCTAAAATCCTTTGTAGCATCTAAATAGAATTTTAGAGCGCGAACAACATCCAAATTGTGCAACAAACGTTCCTTCTTCGAAACTGGTTTCGGACACAGAGAAGGTACGATAATCTCCTGGTTAATGTTTTTGTTAGAAACAACTTTTGGAAGAAAACCAGGTTTAGTACGTAAAACCACCTTATCTGCATGGAACACCAGATAAGGAGGAGAACACTGCAGAGCAGATAATTCTGAAACTCTTCTAGCAGAAGAAATTGCAACCAAAAACAAAACTTTCCAAGATAATAACTTAATATCAACGGAATGTAAGGGTTCAAACGGAACCCCCTGAAGAACTGAAAGAACTAAGTTGAGACTCCAAGGAGGAGTCAAAGGTTTGTAAACAGGCTTGATTCTAACCAGAGCCTGAACAAAGGCTTGAACATCTGGCACAGCTGCCAGCTTTTTGTGAAGTAACACAGACAAGGCAGAAATCTGTCCCTTCAGGGAACTTGCAGATAATCCTTTTTCCAATCCTTCTTGAAGGAAGGATAGAATCTTAGGAATCTTAACCTTGTCCCAAGGGAATCCTTTAGATTCACACCAACAGATATATTTTTTCCAAATTTTGTGGTAAATCTTTCTAGTTACAGGCTTTCTGGCCTGAACAAGAGTATCGATAACAGAATCTGAGAACCCTCGCTTCGATAAGATCAAGCGTTCAATCTCCAAGCAGTCAGCTGGAGTGAGACCAGATTCGGATGTTCGAACGGACCCTGAACAAGAAGGTCTCGTCTCAAAGGTAGCTTCCATGGTGGAGCCGATGACATATTCACCAGATCTGCATACCAAGTCCTGCGTGGCCACGCAGGAGCTATCAAGATCACCGACGCCCTCTCCTGATTGATCCTGGCTACCAGCCTGGGGATGAGAGGAAACGGCGGGAACACATAAGCTAGTTTGAAGGTCCAAGGTGCTACTAGTGCATCCACTAGAGCCGCCTTGGGATCCCTGGATCTGGACCCGTAGCAAGGAACTTTGAAGTTCTGACGAGAGGCCATCAGATCCATGTCTGGAATGCCCCACAGTTGAGTGACTGGGGCAAAGATTTCCGGATGGAGTTCCCACTCCCCCGGATGCAATGTCTGACGACTCAGAAAATCCGCTTCCCAATTTTCCACTCCTGGGATGTGGATAGCAGACAGGTGGCAGGAGTGAGACTCCGCCCATAGAATGATTTTGGTCACTTCTTCCATCGCTAGGGAACTCCTTGTTCCCCCCTGATGGTTGATGTACGCAACAGTTGTCATGTTGTCTGATTGAAACCGTATGAACTTGGCCCTCGCTAGCTGAGGCCAAGCCTTGAGAGCATTGAATATCGCTCTCAGTTCCAGAATATTTATCGGTAGAAGAGATTCTTCCCGAGACCAAAGACCCTGAGCTTTCAGGGATCCCCAGACCGCGCCCCAGCCCATCAGACTGGCGTCGGTCGTGACAATGACCCACTCTGGTCTGCGGAAGGTCATCCCTTGTGACAGGTTGTCCAGGGACAGCCACCAACGGAGTGAGTCTCTGGTCCTCTGATTTACTTGTATCTTCGGAGACAAGTCTGTATAGTCCCCATTCCACTGACTGAGCATGCACAGTTGTAATGGTCTTAGATGAATGCGCGCAAAAGGAACTATGTCCATTGCCGCTACCATCAAACCTATCACTTCCATGCACTGCGCTATGGAAGGAAGAGGAACGGAATGAAGTATCCGACAAGAGTCTAGAAGTTTTGTTTTTCTGGCCTCTGTCAGAAAAATCCTCATTTCTAAGGAGTCTATTATTGTTCCCAAGAAGGGAACCCTTGTTGACGGAGATAGAGAACTCTTTTCCACGTTCACTTTCCATCCGTGAGATCTGAGAAAGGCCAGGACAATGTCCGTGTGAGCCTTTGCTTGAGGAAGGGACGACGCTTGAATCAGAATGTCGTCCAAGTAAGGTACTACAGCAATGCCCCTTGGTCTTAGCACAGCTAGAAGGGACCCTAGCACCTTTGTGAAAATCCTTGGAGCAGTGGCTAATCCGAAAGGAAGCGCCACGAACTGGTAATGCTTGTCCAGGAATGCGAACCTTAGGAACCGATGATGTTCCTTGTGGATAGGAATATGTAGATACGCATCCTTTAAATCCACCGTGGTCATGAATTGACCTTCCTGGATGGAAGGAAGAATAGTTCGAATGGTTTCCATCTTGAACGATGGAACCTTGAGAAACTTGTTTAAGATCTAAGATTGGTCTGAACGTTCCCTCTCTTTTGGGAACTATGAACAGATTGGAGTAGAACCCCATCCCTTGTTCTCCTAATGGAACAGGATGAATCACTCCCATTTTTAACAGGTCTTCTACACAATGTAAGAATGCCTGTCTTTTTATGTGGTCTGAAGACAACTGAGACCTGTGGAACCTCCCCCTTGGGGGAAGCCCCTTGAATTCCAGAAGATAACCTTGGGAGACTATTTCTAGCGCCCAAGGATCCAGAACATCTCTTGCCCAAGCCTGAGCGAAGAGAGAGAGTCTGCCCCCCACCAGATCCGGTCCCGGATCGGGGGCCAACATTTCATGCTGTCTTGGTAGCAGTGGCAGGTTTCTTGGCCTGCTTTCCCTTGTTCCAGCCTTGCATTGGTCTCCAAGCTGGCTTGGCTTGAGAAGTATTACCCTCTTGCTTAGAGGACGTAGCACTTTGGGCTGGTCCGTTTCTACGAAAGGGACGAAAATTAGGTTTATTTTTTGCCTTGAAAGGCCGATCCTGAGGAAGGGCGTGGCCCTTACCCCCAGTGATATCAGAGATAATCTCTTTCAAGTCAGGGCCAAACAGCGTTTTCCCCTTGAAAGGAATGTTAAGTAGCTTGTTCTTGGAAGACGCATCAGCTGACCAAGATTTCAACCAAAGCGCTCTGCGCGCCACAATAGCAAACCCAGAATTCTTAGCCGCTAACCTAGCCAATTGCAAAGTGGCGTCTAGGGTGAAAGAATTAGCCAATTTGAGAGCATTGATTCTGTCCATAATCTCCTCATAAGGAGGAGAATCACTATCGACCGCCATTATCAGCTCATCGAACCAGAAACACGCGGCTGTAGCGACAGGGACAATGCATGAAATTGGTTGTAGAAGGTAACCCTGCTGAACAAACATCTTTTTAAGTAAACCTTCTAATTTTTTATCCATAGGATCTTTGAAAGCACAACTATCTTCTATGGGTATAGTGGTGCGTTTGTTTAAAGTGGAAACCGCTCCCTCGACCTTGGGGACTGTCTGCCATAAGTCCTTTCTGGGGTCGACCATAGGAAACAATTTTTTAAATATGGGGGGAGGGACGAAAGGAATACCGGGCCTTTCCCATTCTTTATTTACAATGTCCGCCACCCGCTTGGGTATAGGAAAAGCTTCTGGGAGCCCCGGGACCTCTAGGAACTTGTCCATTTTACATAGTTTCTCTGGGATGACCAAATTGTCACAATCATCCAGAGTGGATAATACCTCCTTAAGCAGAGCGCGGAGATGTTCCAACTTAAATTTAAACGTAATCACATCAGGTTCAGCTTGTTGAGAAATGTTCCCTGAATCAGTAATTTCTCCCTCAGACAAAACCTCCCTGGCCCCATCAGACTGGTTTAGGGGCCCATCAGAACCATTATTATCAGCGTCGTCATGCTCTTCAGTATCTAAAACAGAGCAGTTGCGCTTACGCTGATAAGTGTGCATTTTGGCTAAAATGTTTTTGACAGAATTATCCATTACAGCCGTTAATTGTTGCATAGTAAGGAGTATTGGCGCGCTAGATGTACTAGGGGCCTCCTGAGTGGGCAAGACTCGTGTAGACGAAGGAGGGAATGATGCAGTACCATGCTTACTCCCCTCGCTTGAGGAATCATCTTGGGCATCATTGTCATTGTCACATAAATCACATTTATTTAAATGAGAAGGAACTCTGGCTTCCCCACATTCAGAACACAGTCTATCTGGTAGTTCAGACATGTTAAACAGGCATAAACTTGATAACAAAGTACAAAAAACGTTTTAAAATAAAACCGTTACTGTCACTTTAAATTTTAAACTGAACACACTTTATTACTGCAATTGCGAAAAAATATGAAGGAATTGTTCAAAATTCACCAAAATTTCACCACAGTGTCTTAAAGCCTTAAAAGTATTGCACACCAAATTTGGAAGCTTTAACCCTTAAAATAACGGAACCGGAGCCGTTTTTAACTTTAACCCCTTTACAGTCCCTGGTATCTGCTTTGCTGAGACCCAACCAAGCCCAAAGGGGAATACGATACCAAATGACGCCTTCAGAAAGTCTTTTCTATGTATCAGAGCTCCTCACACATGCGACTGCATGTCATGCCTCTCAAAAACAAGTGCGCAACACCGGCGCGAAAATGAGGCTCTGCCTATGATTTGGGAAAGCCCCTAAAGAATAAGGTGTCTAAAACAGTGCCTGCCGATATAAACTTATCAAAATACCCAGATTAAATGATTCCTCAAGGCTAAATATGTGTTAATAATGAATCGATTTAGCCCAGAAAAAGTCTACAGTCTTAATAAGCCCTTGTGAAGCCCTTATTTACTATCTTAATAAACATGGCTTACCGGATCCCATAGGGAAAATGACAGCTTCCAGCATTACATCGTCTTGTTAGAATGTGTCATACCTCAAGCAGCAAGAGACTGCTCACTGTTCCCCCAACTGAAGTTAATTCCTCTCAACAGTCCTGTGTGGAACAGCCATGGATTTTAGTAACGGTTGCTAAAATCATTTTCCTCATACAAACAGAAATCTTCATCTCTTTTCTGTTTCTGAGTAAATAGTACATACCAGCACTATTTTAAAATAACAAACTCTTGATTGAATAATAAAAACTACAGTTAAACACTAAAAAACTCTAAGCCATCTCCGTGGAGATGTTGCCTGTACAACGGCAAAGAGAATGACTGGGGTAGGCGGAGCCTAGGAGGGATCATGTGACCAGCTTTGCTGGGCTCTTTGCCATTTCCTGTTGGGGAAGAGAATATCCCACAAGTAAGGATGACGCCGTGGACCGGACACACCTATGTTGGAGAAAGTTTAGACTCAATTAAGGACTGATCTAATGTTATTGTATTCGTAAAAACCCTCTTGTCTGACAAATATGAATTCAGGAATTTTCCTGCATATACATATGACAAGCCAATCATACAAAGACAAATAGTCAATTCAAGAATCTTGATTACGCTTCAAATTTTGCTAAAACTAATAAGGACATATATAAACACATTAGTTTGAGATTTCGTAAAACAAAAAGTGCGATTGAGAATAACTAGTATGTTTGATAAACATGAGCAATCTCTGCCGATATACACAGATTTAATTTTGATGCCAGGCAGTAAGACACTGCTGCCAATCAAACTGATTACCATGGCAACATATGCCTATAAAAGAAGCTAAGATGGCTGAGACTGCCCCTATGCCCTGACGAAGTCACGCACGAGTGACGAAACGCATCGGTGGGCGGGGCTATAAGGGACGTAACTGGAAATAAGATACTAATAAGAACTTTACACAAGCTGAAAAACTTGATACATTTGTTACATTAATATGATACAGTAGCAATTTATAGCCTGCCAATGTTATGGTGTTAGTTCGAGACTGAATAGCCAACTAATTAAGATTGAATACATAACGGCTGCTGAGATACATTGCTCAATACATTATTTTATACGCTCATGTTAAATGAGTGATCAGCTTGATGCTCTTCAATCGAAAAGTATGAATGTGTGCTGATAAGCATTAGGGATATAGCCAGAAATCGTCCGACTGTGTTAAATCACAGCGGTATGCAGGAAGGAGGTCGCCTTTAAGCGCATTGATTGATTGTGTGTGCCACATATACATATGCCTGCATGTCTGTCTGTTCCTGTATGCTTACAGTTTTCCATAGTCTCTCATAGCTTACGCAGTCTTTTTTTAATTTAGCAGCTGACTCCTGGGCTATTATTATATAAATAAGTGGATGTGAAATACCCACTATCGCCTAGCACTAACAGCTGTATTTTTAAACGGTTTGTGTATGTTGCATAATTTTTAATAAAGTGTTTAATTTTAATTATAAGTAATAGGATAGTATAAAGGGCAGAAACTTCATCCGCTGTAACAGGGGCAAAAGAGATAAATGTATGGCTATGTGGGTTTTGGATGATAGTGAGGTTTTCAGGGGTTTGAGACCGGTAGAATGTTGAGAGCTGATTTCATTTCTGATGGAGTCTATTTTGTTATTGAAGTAGCTGGCAAAATCTTGAGCTGAGAGAGAAGTTGTAGTAGGAGGTTGGGGAGGGCGGAGAAGAGTATTGAATGTGGAGAACAGACTTTTTGGGTTTGAAGAAAGAGTAGAGATAAGAGTGGCGAAGTAGTGTTGCTTATATAGATTAAGGGCAGAATAGTAAGAGTTTAAGATGAAATTGTAGTGAAGAAAGTCAGCTGAATTTAGAGATTTTCTCCAGTGTCGCTCAGCAGTATGGGAACATCTGCGTAGGTACTGTGTCAGAGGAGTATGCCAGGGCTGAGGATGAGTGATTTCCGAGCTATGGTAGGTGTGGCCAGATTGTCATGGACTGATGTAAGGGTGGAGTTATAGTGGCAGATTCATGAGGACAGGAAAAGGAAGGGATGGAAGAGAGGAGAGGTTTGATAGAGCTAGCGAGCTGTTTCTGATCTAATGACTTGACGCTTCTGTGAAGTTTGGTGTGAGGGGTAGAAGGAGGGAGAGTTGTAGGGAGGGATGTGATGTTACAAGTGAGGAGATGATGGTCCGAAAGAGGAAAAACATAATTTATGCTTACCAGATAAATTCCTTTCCTTCCAGATAGGGAGAGTCCACGGCTTCATTCATTGCTGTTGGGAAATACAACACCTGGCCACCAGGAGTTGGCAAAGACACCCCAGCCAAAGTCTTAAATATCCCTCCCACTTCTTCATTAACCCAGTCATTCTGCCGGGGGAACAAGGAAAAGTAGGAAAAATATCAGGGTATAAATGGTGCCAGAAGAATAAGATAAATAATAGGGGGCTGTCTTTAGACAAGAAAAAATGGGTCGGGGGCCTTGGACTCTCCCTATCCAGAAGGAAAGGAATTTATTTGGTAAGCATAAATTATGTTTTCTTTCCTAAGATAGGGAGAGTCCACGGCTTCATTCCTTACTGTTGGGAAAACTATACCCAAGCTCCAGAGGACACTGAATGAATAACGGAAGGGAACAAAAATGAAGAGGCGGATCCTATTCTGAGGGTACCACAGCCTGCAAAACTTTTTTCCCGAAAGCTGCTTCAGCCGAAGCAAAAAACATCAAACTAGTAAAAATTAGAAAAAGTATGTAAGGAGGACCAGGTAGCCGCCTTACAAATCTGATCCATAGAGGCCTCGTTCTTAAAGGCCCAAGAGGAAGCCACTGCTCTAGTGGAATGAGCCGTTATCCTCTCAGGAGCATGATGTCCCGTGGTGGACATCAAGCGGATGACAATCCTTAACCAAAAAGATAGGGAAGTCGAAGTAGCCTTCTGCCCCTTACGGTTCCCCGAATAGACAAAGAGGAAGATTGTCTATACTCCTTAGTAGCCTGAAGAAAGAACTTCAAGGCGCGAACCACATCCAAACTGTGAAGCAAGCGTTCCTTCGATGAAGAAACATTAGGACACAAGCAAGGAACCACAATCTCCTGATTGATGTTGCAATCCAACACAACCTTACGGCTAGATTTGGAGTTTGGCGGTAGCCGTGAAAACCAGCGTTAGAGGCTCCTAACGCTGGTTTTAGGCTACCTCCGGTATTTGGAGTCACTCAAAAAAGCGTCTAACGCTCACTTTTCAGCCGCGACTTTTCCATACCGCAGATCCCCTCACGTCAATTGTGTATCCTATCTTTTCAATGGGATTTTTATAACTCCGGTATTTAGAGTCGTGGCTGAAGTGAGCGTTAGATAATCTAACGACAAAACTCCAGCCGCAGAAAAAAGTCAGTAGTTAAGAGCTTTCTGGGCTAACGCCGGTTCATAAAGCTCTTAACTACTGTACTCTAAAGTACACCAACACCCATAAACTACCTATGCACCCCTAAACCGAGGCCCCCCCACATCGCCGCCACTCGATTAAATTTTTTTAACCCCTAATCTGCCGACCGCCACCTACGTTATCCTTATGTACCCCTAATCTGCTGCCCCTAACACCGCCGACCCCTATATTATATTTATTAACCCCTAATCTGCCCCCCTCAACGTCGCCTCCACCTGCCTACACTTATTAACCCCTAATCTGCCGACCGCAAAGCGCCGCTACTTAAGTTATCCTTATGTACCCCTAATCTGCTGCCCCTAACACCGCCGACCCCTATATTATATTTATTAACCCCTAATCTGCCCCCCTCAACGTCGCCTCCACCTGCCTACACTTATTAACCCCTAATCTGCCGACCGGACCGCTATCATAATAAAGTTATTAACCCCTAATCTGCCCTCCCTAACCCTATAATAAATAGTATTAACCCCTAATCTGCCCTCCCTAACATCGCCGACACCTAACTTCAATTATTAACCCCTAATCTGCCGACCGGAGCTCACCGCTATTCTAATAAATGTATTAACCCCTAAAGCTAAGTCTAACCCTAACACTAACACCCCCCTAACTTAAATATAATTTAAATCTAACGAAATTAATTAACTCTTATTAAATAAATTATTCCTATTTAAAGCTAAATACTTACCTGTAAAATAAATCCTAATATAGCTACAATATAAATTATAATGATATTATAGCTATTTTAGGATTAATATTTATTTTACAGGTAACTTTGTATTTATTTTAACCAGGTACAATAGCTATTAAATAGTTAAGAACTATTTAATAGCTAAAATAGTTAAAATAATAACAAAATTACCTGTAAAATAAATCCTAACCTAAGTTACAATTAAACCTAACACTATACTATCATTAAATTAATTAAATAAAATACCTACAATTACCTACAATTAAACCTAACACTACACTATCAATACATTATTTAAATACAATACCTACAAATAACTACAATGAAATAAACTAACTAAAGTACAAAAAATAAAAAAGAACTAAGTTACAAAAAATAAAAAAATATTTACAAACATAAGAAAAATATTACAACAATTTTAAACTAATTACACCTACTCTAAGCCCCCTAATAAAATAACAAAGACCCCCAAAATAAAAAATGCCCTACCCTATTCTAAATTACTAAAGTTCAAAGCTCTTTTACCTTACCAGCCCTGAACAGGGCCCTTTGCGGGGCATGCCCCAAGAAGTTCAGCTCTTTTGCCTGTAAAAACCCCCCACATACAATACCCCCCCAACATTACAACCCACCACCCACATACCCCTAATCTAACCCAAACCCCCCTTAAATAAACCTAACACTAAGCCCCTGAAGATCATCCTACCTTGTCTTCACCTCACCGGGTATCAACGATCGGTCCTGGCTCCAAAATCTTCATCCAACCCAAGCGGGGGCTGGCGATCCATCATCCGATGGCTGAAGAGGTCCAGAAGAGGCTCCAAAGTCTTCATCCTATCCGGGAAGAAGAGTAGATCCGGACCGGCAACCATCATCTTCCAAGCGGCATCTTCTATCTTCATCCGATGAGGACCGGCTCCATCCTGAAGACCTCCACCGCGGACCCATCTTCATCCGGCGACGTCCAACTGAAGAATGACGGTTCTTTTAAGGGACGTCATCCAAGATGGCGTCCCTCGAATTCCGATTGGCTGATAGGATTCTATCAGCCAATCGGAATTAAGGTAGGAATATTCTGATCCTATCAGCCAATCGGAATTCGAGGGACGCCATCTTGGATGACGTCCCTTAAAGGAACCGTCATTCTTCAGTTGGACGTCGCCGGATAAAGATGGGTCCGCGGTGGAGGTCTTCAGGATGGAGCCGGTCCTCATCGGATGAAGATAGAAGATGCCGCTTGGAAGATGATGGTTGCCGGTCCGGATCTACTCTTCTTCCCGGATAGGATGAAGACTTTGGAGCCTCTTCTGGACCTCTTCAGCCATCGGATGATGGATGTCTAGCCCCCGCTTGGGTTGGATGAAGATATCGGAGCCAGGACGGATCGGTGTGATACCCGGTGAGGTGAAGACAAGGTAGGAAGATCTTCAGGGGCTTAGTGTTAGGTTTATTTAAGGGGGGTTTGGGTTAGATTAGGGGTATGTGGGTGGTGGGTTGTAATGTTGGGGGGGGGGTATTGTATGTTTTTTTTTTACAGGCAAAAGAGCTGAATTCTTTGGGGCATGCCCCGCAAAGGGCCCTGTTCAGGGCTGGTAAGGTAAAAGAGCTTTGAACTTTAGTAATTTAGAATAGGGTAGGGCATTTTTTATTTTGGGGGGCTTTGTTATTTTATTAGGGGGCTTAGAGTAGGTGTAATTAGTTTAAAATTGTTGTAAGATTTTCCTTATGTTTGTAAATATTTTTTTATTTTTTGTAACTTAGTTCTTTTTTATTTTTTGTACTTTAGTTAGTTTATTTCATTGTAGTTATTTGTAGATATTGTATTTAATTAATGTATTGATAGTGTAGTGTTAGGTTTAATTGTAGGTAATTGTAGGTATTTTATTTAATTAATTTAATGATAGTATAGTGTTAGGTTTAATTGTAACTTAGGTTAGGATTTATTTTACAGGTAATTTTGTTATTATTTTAACTAGGTAACTATTAAATAGTTATTAACTATTTAATAGCTATTGTACCTGGTTAAAATAATTACAAAGTTACCTGTAAAATAAATATTAATCCTAAAATAGCTATAATATAATTATAATTTATATTGTAGCTCTATTAGGATTTATTTTACAGGTAAGTATTTAGCTTTAAATAGGAATAATTTATTTAATAAGAGATAATTAATTTAGTTAGATTAAAATTATATTTAACTTAGGGGGGTGTTAGTGTTAGGGTTAGACTTGGCTTTAGGGGTTAATACATTTATTAGAATAGCGGTGAGCTCCA
This sequence comes from Bombina bombina, assembly GCF_027579735.1. NCBI lineage: Eukaryota > Metazoa > Chordata > Amphibia > Anura > Bombinatoridae > Bombina > Bombina bombina. The sequence continues at coordinate 200,660,567 of NC_069509.1, forward strand.
GTCGGCAGATTAGGGGTTAATAATTGAAGTTAGGTGTCGGCGATGTTAGGGAGGGCAGATTAGGGATTAATACTATTTATTATAGGGTTAGTGAGGCGGATTAGGGGTTAATAACTTTATTATAGTAGTGCTCAGGTCCGGTCGGCAGATTAGGGGTTAATAAGTGTAGGCAGGTGGAGGCGACGTTGTGGGGGGCAGATTAGGGGTTAATAAATATAATATAGGGGTCGGCGGTGTTAGGGGCAGCAGATTAGGGGTACATAAGGATAATGTAAGTAGCGGCTGTTTACGGAGCAGCAGATTAGGGGTTAATAATAATATGCAGGGGTCAGCGATAGCGGGGGCGGCAGATTAGGGGTTAATAAGTGTAAGGTTAGGGGTGTTTAGACTCGGGGTACATGTTAGAGTGTTAGGTGCAGACGTAGGAAGTGTTTCCCCATAGCAAACAATGGGGCTGCGTTAGGAGCTGAACGCGGCTTTTTTGCAGGTGTTAGGTTTTTTTTCAGCTCAAACAGCCCCATTGTTTCCTATGGGGGAATCGTGCACAAGCACGTTTTTGAGGCTGGCCGCTTGCGTAAGCAACTCTGGTATCGAGAGTTGAAGTTGCGTTAAATATGCTCTACGCTCCTTTTTTGGAGCCTAACGCAGCCTTTATGTGGACTCTCAATACCAGAGTTATTTTTATGGTGCGGCCAGAAAAAAGCCAGCGTTAGCTTTTCGGGTCGTTACCGACAAAACTCTAAATCTAGCCGTTAGGAAGAAAAACAGAATTTATGCTTACCTGATAAATTACTTTCTCCAACGGTGTGTCCGGTCCACGGCGTCATCCTTACTTGTGGGATATCTCTTCCCCAACAGGAAATGGCAAAGAGTCCCAGCAAAGCTGGCCATATAGTCCCTCCTAGGCTCCGCCCACCCCAGTCATTCGTCCGACGGACAGGAGGAAATATATATAGGAGAAACCATATGGTACCGTGGTGACTGTAGTTAGAGAAAATAATTCATCAGACCTGATTAAAAAACCAGGGCGGGCCGTGGACAGGACACACCGTTGGAGAAAGTAATTTATCAGGTAAGCATAAATTCTGTTTTCTCCAACATTGGTGTGTCCGGTCCACGGCGTCATCCTTACTTGTGGGAACCAATACCAAAGCTTTAGGACACGGATGAAGGGAGGGAGCAAATCGGGTTACCTAAACGGAAGGCACCACAGCTTGCAAAACCTTTCTCCCAAAAATAGCCTCCGAAGAAGCAAAAGTATCAAATTTGTAAAATTTGGCAAAAGTGTGCAGTGAAGACCAAGTCGCTGCCTTACATATCTGGTCAACAGAAGCCTCGTTCTTGAAGGCCCATGTGGAAGCCACAGCCCTAGTGGAGTGAGCTGTGATTCTTTCAGGAGGCTGCCGTCCGGCAGTCTCATAAGCCAATCGGATGATGCTTTTAAGCCAAAAGGAAAGAGAGGTAGAAGTCGCTTTTTGACCTCTCCTTTTACCAGAATAAACAACAAACAAGGAAGATGTTTGTCTGAAATCTTTTGTAGCCTCTAAATAGAATTTTAGAGCACAGACTACGTCCAAATTGTGTAACAAACGTTCCTTCTTTGAAACTGGATTCGGACATAAAGAAGGTACAACTATCTCCTGGTTAATATTTCTGTTAGAAACAACCTTAGGAAGAAAACCAGGCTTAGTACGCAAAACCACCTTTTCTGCATGGAACACCAGATAGGGCGGAGAACACTGCAGAGCAGATAACTCTGAAACTCTTCTAGCAGAAGAAATTGCAACCAAAAACAAAACTTTCCAAGATAGTAACTTAATATCTATGGAATGTAAAGGTTCAAACGGAACCCCTTGAAGAACTGAAAGAACTAGATTTAGACTCCAGGGAGGAGTCAAAGGTCTGTAAACAGGCTTGATCCTAACCAGAGCCTGAACAAATGCTTGAACATCTGGCACAGCTGCCAGTCTTTTGTGTAGTAAGACAGATAAAGCAGAGATCTGTCCCTTTAGAGAACTTGCAGATAATCCTTTCTCCAAACCTTCTTGTAGAAAGGAGAGAATCTTAGGAATTTTTATCTTATTCCATGGGAATCCTTTGGATTCACACCAACAGATATATCTTTTCCATATTTTATGGTAAATCTTTCTAGTTACCGGTTTTCTGGCCTGAACCAGAGTATCTATCACAGAATCTGAAAACCCACGCTTCGATAGAATCAAGCGTTCAATCTCCAAGCCGTCAGCTGGAGGGAGACCAGATTTGGATGTTCGAATGGACCCTGAACAAGAAGGTCCTGTCTCAAAGGTAGCTTCCATGGTGGAACCGATGACATATTCACCAGGTCTGCATACCAAGTCCTGCGTGGCCACGCAGGAGCTATCAAGATCACAGAGGCCCTCTCCTGATTGATCCTGGCTACCAGCCTGGGAATGAGAGGAAACGGTGGAAATACATAAGCTAGGTTGAAGGTCCAAGGTGCTACTAGTGCATCTACTAGAGTCGCCTTGGGATCCCTGGATCTGGACCCGTAGCAAGGAACCTTGAAGTTCTGACGAGACGCCATCAGATCCATGTCTGGAATGCCCCATAATTGAGTTATTTGGGCAAAGATCTCCGGATGGAGTTCCCACTCCCCCGGATGGAATGTTTGACGACTCAGAAAATCCGCCTCCCAGTTTTTCACACCTGGGATGTGGATCGCAGACAGGTGGCAGGAGTGATCCTCCGCCCATTGTATTATTTTGGTCACTTCTTTCATCGCCAGGGAACTCCTTGTTCCCCCCTGATGATTGATATACGCAACGGTCGTCATGTTGTCTGATTGGAACCTTATGAATCTGGCCTTTGCTAGTTGAGGCCAAGCCCTGAGAGCATTGAATATCGCTCTCAGTTCCAGAATGTTTATCGGGAGAAGAGACTCTTTAAATTTTAAACAGAAAACACTTTATTACTGAATATGTGAAAAAGTATGAAGGAATTGTTCAAAAATTACCAAAATTTCACCACATTGTCTTAAAGCATTAAGAGTATTGCACACCAATTTTCAGAGCTTTAACCCTTAAAATAACGGAACCGGAGCCGTTTACAAATTTAACCCCTATACAGTCCCAGCTATAGCCTTTGCTGAGACCCAACCAAGCCCAGAGGGGAATACGATACCAATTGACGCCTTCTAGAAGCTTTTCCAGCAAATTTCAGATCCTCACACATGCATCTGCATGCCCTGCTCTCAAAAAACAACTGCGCAGTAATGGCGCGAAAATGAGGCTCAGTCTACAACTAGGAAGGCCCCCTGACTGGAAAAGGTGTCTAACATAGTGCCTGCCGTTTAATAAACGTTCCCCAAGTTTATAAATGCGAATTGTCAGCATAAATATGAATAAAATGCCCAAATAAAGCAATCGATTTAGCCCATAAAAATGTCTACCAGTTTTTTTAGCCCATATTAAGCCCTTTATTCTGTTTGTTTGACTAAGAAAATGGCTTAACGGTCCCCATGAGGGGAAATGACAGCCTTCCAGCATTACATGGTCTTGTTAGAAATATGGCTAGTCATACCTTAAGCAGAAAAGTCTGCTAACTGTTTCCCCCAACTGAAGTTAATTCATCTCAACAGTCCTATGTGGAAACAGCAATCGATTTTAGTTACTGTCTGCTAAAATCATCTTCCTCTCACAAACAGAAATCTTCATCCTTTTCTGTTTCAGAGTAAATAGTACATACCAGCACTATTTTAAAATAACAAACACTTGATAGAAGAATAAAAACTACATTTAAACACCAAAAAACTCTTAACCATCTCCGTGGAGATGTTGCCTGTGCAACGGCAAAGAGAATGACTGGGGTGGGCGGAGCCTAGGAGGGACTATATGGCCAGCTTTGCTGGGACTCTTTGCCATTTCCTGTTGGGGAAGAGATATCCCACAAGTAAGGATGACGCCGTGGACCGGACACACCAATGTTGGAGAAACCTAATTTAGTACGTAAAACTGCCTTATCTGCATGAAAAATCAGATAAGGAGGTTCACATTGCAAAGCAGAGATCTCACAAACTCTGCGTGCAGAGGCAATAGCCAATAAAAAGAAAACCTTCTAAGATAACAATTTAATGTCAATGGAATGCAGAGGCTCAGAGGTTGCTTTAACAAAGGACTGCACGTCTGGAAGCTCAGCCAGTCTCTTGTGCAATAAAACCGACAGGCCGAAATCTGTCCCTTCAGGGAACTAGCAGAAAGGTCCTTCTCCAGCCCATCCTGGCAACCTTAACCCTGTGACAGGAAAAACCATGCTCTTCACACCAGAATAAGTAGGTCCTCCACACCTTGTGGTAGATACGCAGAGTAACTGGTTTACGAGTTTGAATAAGAGTATGACACTCAGAGAAACCTCTCTTGGCTAAGACTAAGCGTTCAATCTCCACGCAGTCAGCCTCAGAAAATCTAGATTTTGATGAAAAAATTGATCTTGTATCAGCAGGTCTCTTCGACAAGGTAACTTCCACGGAGGAGATGAGGACATCCCTACTAGATCTGAACCACGTCCTTTGCGGCCACAATGGAGCAATCAGGATTACTCGAGGAAGAAGCTGTAATGGAGGAAAAAGATATGAATTTGAACCTCCAGGGCACTGCTAGTGCATCTAATAAATTCGCTTGGGGATCCCTTGACCCGTACCTGGGTAGCTTGGTATTGAGACGGGACGCCATGAGGTCTATCTCTGGCGACCCCCACTTGCTGAATATCTCTGCAAACACCTTGGGATGGAGAGACCATTCCCCTGGATGGAAGGATTGCCTGCTTAGAAAACCCACCTCCCAGTTGTCCACACCCGGAATGTGGATTGCTGACATCGCCAAGGAACTTCTTGTTCCCCCCTTATGGTTGATGTAAGCCACTGAGGTTATATTGTCTGATTGGAATCTGATAAACTGGACAAACCCAGAAGTGGTCAAGCCTTCAAGGCCTTGAAGAATGCCCGTAGTTCCAAAATATTGACTGGGAGGACTCCTCGAGTCCACACCCCTGTGCCTTCCTGGCACCCCAAACAGCTTCCCATCCGTATAGGCTTGTGTCCGTAGTCACAAACTCCCAGGATGGTTTTAAGAAGCAGGACAGATGATCTGGACAGAGCCACCAAGAGAGCGATTCTCTAGACCGGCTATCTAATACAATCTGTTGAGACAGATCTGAATGATCGCCATTCCACTGCCTCAGCATGCACAGTTGTAAAGGTCTGAGACGGAACCTGGCAAAAGGAATGATGTCCATGCAGGACACCATGAGACCAATCACCTCCATACACTGAGCCACAGAGAGACTCAAGGAAGTCCGGAGGGAAAGACATGCCGAAGTTAGCTTGCAACGTCTCTGGTCTGTTAGAAATATCCTCATGTATATGGATTCTATTATAGTACCCAGGAATTCCACCCTGGTACTTGGGATAAGAGAACTCTTCTCCAAGTTTATCTTCCATCCATGTGATCGAAGAAGACTGAGAAGGGACTTCAAGAATTTGTCTGCAAGACGAAAGGATGGTGCTTGCACCAGAATATCGTCCAAGTATGGGGCTACTGCAATACCCTGAGTTCTGGCAATGGCTAGAAGAGCCCCCAGAACCTTCGTAAAGATTCTTGGAGCAATAGTTAGGCCAAACGGAAAAGCAATGAACTGGGAGTGCTGGTCCAGGAATGCAAACCTCAGGAACTGAAAGTGTTCCCTGTGAATTGGAACATGAAGGTAAGCGTCCTTCAGATCTACAGTGGTCATAAACTGACCTTCCTGAATTAAAGGAAGGATGGACTTTATCTCCATCTTGAAGGAAGGGACACTGAGAAATTTGTTTAAGCACTTTATAGGTCCAGAATTGGGCGGAAAGTTCCCGCCTTCTTTAGGACCACAAAAAGGTTTAAATAAACCCCAAACCTTTCTCTGATAGGCACCGGGACAACAACTCCTAAGGAGGATAGATCCCAAACGTACCCTAGAAAGGGATCCCTCTTTTCTGGTCTGGTAGACAGATTCTAGAGAAGGAATCTGCCCCTTGGCGGATGAGATTTGAAGCCTATCTTGTATCCCTGAGATACCACCTCCAGGATCCACGGATCCTGTACGTCCTTGAACCAGGCGTCTTAAAAAAAAAGGAGACAGTTTGCCTCCTACACGATCTGATCCTGGATCGGGGGCCGTCCCTTCATGCCGATTTGTTTTCGGGGGGCTTATTCTGCTTGGATTTATTCCAGGACTGAGCAGGCTTCCAAGTACTCTTGTGTTGCTCGGTCTTGGAGGAGGATTGTTGTTATTGGAATTTGTCAGAACGAAAATTAGAAGATTGTCGTCCCTTAAACTTGTTCTTCTTATCTTGCGGTAGGACGTCCTGGACCAAATAAAATCTTTCCCTGGAAGGGAAGAATAAGGAGTCTGGACTTAGAAGTCATATCAGCAGACCAAGACTTCAACCAGAGTGCCCGGCGGGCTAGGATCGCAAAGCCAGAGGCCTTTGCATTTAGGTGAATAATTTGCATGTTCGCATAACAGATAAAAGCAATTCTCAGAGGTTTAATTCTGTCTTGAATATCCTCGAGGGGAGACTCCACCTCAATGAGTTCGGACAAAGAGTTGCACAGTAGGTAGCCGCTCCGGCAACTGCAGCCGCCGGTTGAAACAAAAATCCTGTATGTTGAAACCTCTTTCTCAGAAAGGTTTCCATTTTCTTATCCATTGGCTCTCTGAAGGAAGAACTATCCTCAAGAGACAGCACCATCCACCTTAGGAATGGAGCGTCACAAATCCAGTTAAGAGTCCAGGACCGGGAACAACTTTTTAAAAGTAGACGAGGGGGAAAATTAAGTAACAATTCTTTCCCATTCGTTCTTAATAATGTTCGCCATCTTAACCTGTACAGGAAAAGTCAAAGGAACTTTCCTGTCTTCGTAAACTCTGTCTAATTTAGGTATCATAGGTTCTTCAGGCAGCGCGGCCTCTGGAACCTCTAATGTAGACAGAACCTACTTTAATAAAAAACGCAAGTGCTCAATTTTAAATCTAAAGGACGGTTCATCCGCAGCAGGAGGCTTAGATGCTAAGGACTCCGACCCAGAAAGTACACCCTCTGAAGCTACAGAGGTTAACTAATCATCGGATAACTGGGACATAATAGCTAAATCCGATAAATATTTAGATGACTCCGGGTCAGGTGAGCTATGCTTAACCTTTCTCTTGCGTTTGTTAGGGCGAGGTAATGCACTGAGGGCCGCAGACACCGCCGTTTGTAACTGCGCGGCAAAGTCTGCAGGAAGAAGACCCGCCTCCGGATGGAGGATTAGATGTGCTACGGGGAACTGCATGTGGAGTGGATAATGTAGCAAGGGTAGTAATCTTATGGGACACAGAGTCCTGAGAGGTAGACTTTATAATGGTGTTAAGGCATGTGGAACATAATTGAGTGGGCGGGAAAACCACGGCCTCCTCACAAAATAAACAGGTATGATTTATTCTATCAGCCCTGGAAAAAATCACAGAAAGCAGCATGTAAATAATTAATACACCGATTAGTTAATCTCAACTGTTCAATAAACCCCCTTCAGAGGATATTAACCCTGGATCCTATCAAGGTATAAAGGAGCCACACTATGACCCTGTTATAGCGTTTTATGTGTAAAAATTGAAACTATCTTACCTCCAGGATCCATGCTGTGGAACAGAACACAGCCTCTCAAGTGTGACAGTCTTATAGCAGCGCTCCTGAGATGGACTTGAGTGAGAGAAAGCAGGCAGTGAAACTCGTCAACACTGAGGAGCTGTTAGCAGTAGTCTGGATGGTTTAACATAAAAACTTTCCCTGCAGCTCCAGACTCTAACTTTCATCAATACTCTCACTCAGAGGTTGACATCACTACTTAAAACTCCAGAACTATCTCGAAGGGCAGATACCCTTTTTCAGGACTCTCCGACTCTTGACACTTCTCTGCTACCTCTTAACGTGATGAAAGGCAAAGAATGACTGGGGTAATGATGAAGTGGGAGGGATATTTAAGCCTTTGGCTGGAGTGTCTTTGCCTCCTCCTGGCGGCCAGGTGTTGTATTTCCCAACAGTAAGGAATGAAGCTGTGGACTCTCCCTATCTTAGGAAGAAAATAAGGCAGGTGAAACTAATCGGAAGGCACTACCGCTTGAAGCACTTTTCTCCCAAAAGAGGCCTCAGCTAAGGCAAAAACATCAAACTTGTAAAACTTTGGACCAGGTAGCCGCCTTACAGATTTGTTCCATAGAGGTTTTGTTCTTAAAAGCCCAAGAAGAGGAAACAGCATGAGTTGAATGAGCCATAATCCTCTCAGGAGGCTGTTGACCAGCTTCCTCATAAGCCACATGAATGACACTCCTCAGCCAAAAGGAAAGTGTAGTTGCAGTGGCTTTTTGACCCTTGCGCTTACCAGCGTACAGAACAAACAAGGAAGAAGATTGTCTAAAATCCTTGGTAGCATGGAGATAGAATTTTAAAGCACGTACCACATCCAGATTGTGTAGCAAACGCTCCTTCTAAGAAGAAGGATTAGGACAAAAGGAAGGAACTACAATCTCCTGATGTTGCAGTCAGAGGCCAACTTGGTATGTACACTGTGTGCACAATTATTAGGCAAGTTGTATTTTTGAGGATTAACTTTATTATTAAACAACTACAGTGCTCTTGGTTAATCCAAAATGTTAATAAACCTCAAACATTTTTAAGAAATGGCTTTCTTAGGAGAATATCTATGTGTGCACAATTATTGGGCAACTATTAATGTGCAGAATTATTAAGCAATTAAGCAACTTAATGAAAAACGAAAATTTTCCCATCTCACTTTATTTTCATCTGTTAAAGTGAGAATAATAAACAAACAACTCAAAATTTTGACATTTCCAAAAAAAAATAATCAGTGACCAATATAGCCACCCTTCTTTTCAATAACAGTCATAAGCCTTCCATCCATAGAGTCTGTCAGTTTCTTGAACTGTTGACGATCAACTTTTTGTGCAGCAGCAACCACAGCCTCCCAGACACTGTTCAGAGAGGTGTAATGTTTTCCTTCACCGTAAATCTCCCGTTTAAGAAGGGCCCACAAGTTCTCAATGGGGTTTAGGTCAGGTATTGGCTAGCCACGCAGTGGAGTACTTTGATGCATGTGATGGAGCATTCTCCTGCATAAATATCATGGTCTTCTTGAAAGATGCAGACTTTTTCCTGTAGCACTGCTTGAAGAAAGTGTCTTCTAAAAACTGGCAGTAGGTTTGGGAGTTGATTTTGAGACCACCTTCAACCCGAAAAGGTCCAACTAGCTCATCTTTATTAATACCAGCCCATACCAGAACCACACCTCCACCTTGCTGGCGTCTGAGTTGAAGTGGAGCTCTGTGCCCGTTACTGATCCAGCCACGGGCCCATCCATCTGGTCCGTCAAGAGTCACTCTCATCTCATCAATCCATAAAACGTTTGAAAATCTGTCTTCAGATATTTCTTGGCCCAGTCTTGATGTTTCAACTTATGTGTCTTGTTCAGTGGTGGTAGGGTTTCAGCCTTTCTTACCTTGGCCATGTCTCTGAGCACTGAACACCTTGTACTTCGGGGCACTCCAGGTAGGTTGCAGTTCTGGAATATGACAGCACTGGAGGATAATAGGTTCCTGGTAGCTTTACGTTTGATTCTTAACACATTTCTTGCAACCAGTGTTCTCTCTAAGGCCAGTTTTGTGAGTGGCCCAGCAGTGAAACAGTTAATTAGAGCAATTAGCAAAGGACTACACAATGCAGACTGAAAGGTGTGGTTCCCTTATTAACTGTTTTACAGCAGGGCCGCTCACAAAACTGTCTTTAGAGGGAACACTGCTTGCAACCCTGTTGATTATTTGCAACAAAACGTTTGATGGTTCTGTGATCACACCCAATATCTTAGCAATTTTAAGAGTGCTGCATCTTTCTGAAAGACTTATTACAATTTTTGACTTTTCAGAGTCAGTTAAATCTTTTTTGGCCGATTTTGCCTGAGTAAAGGAAGCTGCCTAATAATTATGCACATCTTGATATAGTGTGTTCATTTCCTAAGGCCACAGCCTCCATTATTACACATCACCTGATATGCTTAAATCCAATAAGCATTCAAGTTTATAAAGCTTGGAGTTGGACAATATGCATAAAATTATGATTTGGTCAAAATACTCACTTGCCTAATAATTGTGCACACAGTGTAGAATATCCGTATCAGCATGGAAAACCAGATAAGGGGGTCACATTGTAAGGCAGATAATTCTGAAACTCTACGAGCGGAAGAAATAGCCAAAAAAACAAAACTTTTCAGGATAAAAGTTTAATATCAACAGAATTCATAGGCTCAAACAGAGCCTGTTAAAGAACACTAAGAACAGGATTAAGGCTCCAAGCAACAGGCTTAAACACAGGTAACCAGAGCCTGAACAAAAGACTGAACGTCTGGAAGATTAGCTAACTTCTTATGTAACAGCACAGAAAGGGCAGGAATCTGTCCTTTGAGAGAACTAGTTGACAAACCTTTCTCCAAACCTTCTTGGAGAAGCAAAAGAATTTGAGGAACTGTCACCTCACACAAGGAGAGCCTCGCAACCGGTTAGGTAGGTGCGCCACACCTTGTTATACATCCGACGAGTCTTACGAGCCTGGATTAGGAGTATCAATGACCTTGTCAGAAAAACCTCTTTTAGATAGAACTAGGTGTTTAATCTCCACGCAGTCAGCCTCAGAGAATCTAGATTTTGATAAAGGAATGGTCCCTGAAGCAGAAGGTCCACTCTCTGAGGTAACCTCCACGGAGGAGAGGATAACATCTTCACTAGATCTGCAAGCCAAGTTCTGCAAGGCCACACTCTTTGAGGCCTGCTCCTGTTTGATGCGGGCAATTACTCAGGGAAATAGAGCAAACGGCGGAAACAAATAAATAAGTTTGAACTTCCATTGAACCGCTAACACGTCCACCAGCACTGCCTGGAGATCCCTCGATCTCAAACTATATCTGGGCAGTTTGGTATTGAGACGAGAGGCCATGATGTCTATCTCCGGAACACCCTACCTGAGGGTTCTTGGAGAACACCTCTGGATTAAGAGCCCACTCTCCAGGATGGAAAGTCTGTCTGCTCAGATAATCCGCTTCCCAGTTGTCCACTCCTGGGATGTGGATGGCCGAAATGTGACAATTGTGGGACTCTGCCTACTAAAGGATGCAAGAGACTTCCTTCATAGCCAGGGAACTCCTTGTTCCTCCCTGATGATTGATATAAGCCACAGACGTTATGTTGTATGATTGAAATCTGATAAACCGGACAGAGCAAAGTTGAGGCCATGCCATTAGATCATTGAATATGGCTCTCAATTCCAGAATGTTGATGGGAAGAGAGGACTCTTCCAGCGAACAAGGTTTCCTGCGCCTTCAGGGGACCCCAGACCACACCCCAGCCCAGAAGGCGGCCATCCGTAGTCACAATCTCCCACGATGGTCTCAAAAAGCATGTGATCTTAATAGAGCTACCGGGAGAGAGACTCTCTTGTATGGCTGTCTAGGACGATCTGTTGATAGGTCGGAATGATCGCCGTTCCATTGTATGAGCATACAAAGTTGTAGAAGTTGTAGATAAAAGCGAGCAAAAGGAATAATATCTATGGTAGTCACCATGAGACCAACTACTTACATGCATTGCGCCACAGATGTGCGTGCAGTTGGCTGAAGTGAGAGACAAGCCGAGAAGATGTCATATTTGTAAAACTTTGAAAAAGTATGTAAGGAGTACCAGGTAGCCACCCTACAAATCTGCTCCATAAAGGCCTCATTCTTGAAGGCCCAAGATGAAGCCACAGCTCTAGTTGAATGAGCCGTAATCCTCTGAGGAGGCTTATGTCCCGCTGTCTCATATGCTAAGCGAATAATGCTCCTCAACCAAAAAGATAGGAAAGTGGAAGAAGCCTTCTGCCCTCTGCGCTTCCCAGAATAGACAACAAACAATGCCAAAGTCTGTCTAAAATCCTTTGTGGCCTGAAGATAGAATTTCAAAGGCCGAAGAACATCAAGATTATGAAGTAATTGTTCCTTCGAAGAAGAAGGATTAGGACAAAGGGAAGGAACCACAATCTCCTGATTGATGTTACGATCAGACACAACCTTAGGGAAAAAAAACAACCCAGTGCGAAGAACAGCCTTGTCAGCATGAAAAACTAGGTAAGGAGGCTCACATTGCAATGCCACCATCTCAGAGACTATGCGTGCCGAGGCAATAGCCAGTAGAAAAAGAACCTTCCAAGACAGTAACTTAATGTCAGAAAAACCTCTCTTGGCTAGGACTAAGGGTTCAATCTCCACACAGTAAGCCTCAGAGAATCTAGATTCTGATGAACAAAGGGACCCTGTTCCTCCATGGAGGAGATGAGGACATCTCAACCAGATCTGCAAACCACATCCTTCGTGACCACGATGGAGCAATTAGGATCGTTAAAGCTTGCTCCTGCTTGATGCGGGCCACTACCCGAGGTAGAAGTGGTAACGGTGGAAAAATGTAAACTAGTTTGAACCTCCAAGGCACTGCTAATGCATCTATCAGCTCTGCCTATGGATCCCTGGACCGCGACCCATATCTGGGTAGCTTGGAATTGAGTTGGGACGCCATGAGATCTATCTCCGGTGTCCCCCATCTGTTGCAAATCTCTGCAAACACCTCGGGATGGAGAGATCATTCCCCAGGATGAAAGGATTGTCTGCTGAGGAAATCCGCTTCCCAGTTGTCCACACCCAGAATGTGAATCGCTGACAACAAGCAATTGTGGGACTCTGCCCATTCCAGAATCAGAGATACTTCCCTCATTGCTAGGGAGCTCCTCGTTCCCCCCCGATGGTTGATGTAAGCCACAGAGGTAATGTTGTCCGATTGGAATCTGATAAACTGGGACGAACCCAGAAGAGGCCAAGCCTTAAGAGCATTGAAGATCGCTTGAAGTTCCAAAATGTTGATCAGGAGAAGCAATTCCTCAAGTCCACCGGCCCTGTGCCTTCCTGGCACCCCAAATGGCTCCCCATCCTGAGAAACTTGTGTCTGTAGTCACAATCTCCCAGGATGGTCTCAAGAGGGATGTCCCTTCACAGAGCCAACAAGAGAGTGATTCTCTTGACTGGTTGTCCAAAGAAATCTGTTGAGACAGATCAGAGTAGTCACCGTTCCATTGCCTCAGCATGCACAGCTGAAGAGGTCTGAGATGGAACCTGGCGAATGGATGATACCTATGCTGGATACCATGAGCCATTTACCTCCATACACCGGGCCACAGATGGTCTGGAGGGCAAGACAATTGGAAGTAATTTGCAACGTCTCTGGTCTGTTAGGAATATCCTCATGAATATGGAATATATTATCGTGCCCAGGAATTCCACCCTGGTACTGGGAACCAGAGAACTCTTTCCTACAATTATCTTCCATCCATGAGATTGAAGAAGAGCTCTTGAATGGTCTTCTGCCAACCGGCAGGACGGAGGCCGGACCACGATGTCGTCCAAGTATGGTGCTACTGCAATACCTCTGGACCTCGCCACCGCGAGCAGAGCCCCCAGAACCTTTGTAAAGACTCTTGGAGCAGTAGCCAGATCAAAAGGAAGAGCCACAAACTGGAAGTGCTGGTCCAGAAAGGCGATTCTTAAGAACTTGAAGTGATCCTTGTGTATTCGCACATGTAGGTAAGCATCCTTCAAGTCTATCGTAGTCATGAACTGTCCCTCTTGAACTAAGGGCAGAATAGACCTTATCCTCTCCATCTCTAATGATGGCACCGACAGAAACTTGTTTAGGCACTTTAGGTCTAGAATCAGGCGAAACGTACCCTCCTTCTTTGGGACCACAAAAAGGTTTGAGTAGTACCCTAGACCTCTCTCTGATAGAGGTACTGGCACAATTACTCCCAGAGAGGAGAAATCCCTCACACACCCTAGAAAAGCTTCTTGTTTTTCTGGTCTTGAAGATCGGTTTGATAAGATGAATCTGCCCCTGGGCGGATGATATTTGAAACCTATCCTGTAACCCTAAGCGATGACCTCTAGAATCCAAGGGTCTTCTACGTCCCCCAACCAAGCCTCCACAAAGAGAGAGTCTTCCCCCAACACGATCTAACGCCGGATCGGGGGCCACCCCTTTATGCCGACTTTGTTTTGGCAGGCTTCTTGATTTGCTTGGATTTATTCCAAGATTGAGATGGTTTCCAAGTTCCCTTTGCTGATCAGGCTTCGCGGAGGGCTGCTGGCATTGGGATTTATCCAAATGAAACGGATGAAAATTAGGACTTGTACTTTAGGTTTATTCTTCTTTTCCTGCGATAAAAAGGCACCCTTTCCCCCAGTGACCGTGGATATGATAGAGTCCAGGCCTGGACCAAAAAGAATCTTCCCCTTAAATGGAAGGGAAAGAAATCTAGATTTTGAAGTCATGTCTGCAGACTAAGACTTCAGCCAGAATAATCTGCATGTTTGCATCACAGATGAAAGAATTAGCTACCCTCAAGGCCTTAATTCTTTCCTGGATCTCAATGAGGGGAGTTTCCACCTTAATCATCTCCAATAGAGGGTTGCACCAATAGGTAGCGGCTCCAGCTACTGCAGCAACCGCCGCTGCAGGCTGAAACAAGTACCCCGTGTGCTGAAACATTTTTCTTAATAGAGTTTCTAGCTTCTTATCCATGGGCTCCATAAATGACAAACTATCCTCAAGCGTGATAGTGGTATGCTTAGCAAGCGTGGAGCTAGCTCCATTCACCTTAGGGACAGACCCCCAGAACTCTAATTGAGAGTCCAAAACGGGGTACAATTTCTTATAAGAAGAAGAAGGGGGAAAAAAAGAAGATCCAAGTCTCTCCCATTCATTCTTAATATTATTTGCCATCTTTACGGGAACTGGGAAAGTCTGTGGCACCTCCCTGTCCTCAAACCTTGTCAAGCTTAGGAATAGAAGGCTCCTCGGGTAATTTAGGTTCCGGAACCTTTAACGTAGCCAACACTTCCTTTAACAGAAAGCATAAGTGCTCGATCCTAAATCTAAAGTCTGGTTCCTTCGCTGCCGGAGGTTTAGAGGCAGCAGATTCCGACCCAGAAAGAGCCTCCTCTGAACTATCAGAGGCGTCTTCATCAGCAGATAATCTAGTTTCAGATAAATCCAACAAATTGGTAGATGACCCCTAGGAAGGATAGCAATAGTTGACCTGTCGCTTAGCAGAGTGAGGTAAAGCACTGAAGGCCGCAAACACTGCCGTTTGTAACTGTTCAGAAAAGTCTGGCGGTAAGAGGGCCCCTCCTGAAGGAGGATTAGCAGTGCAATGGGAGGCTGCATGTGTAGTAGGAGATTATTGCAGGGAATGCACCTCACAGGACGGAGACCCCTCAGTGGTGGACGGCTCAGTGGTACTAAACATCTTTGTCTTTTTAGATATAATTACCTTATCGAGGCATGTGGAACATAATTGAGCAGGCGGGTATACCGTAGCCTCCTCACAATAAAGACAGGTATTAGATTTAGGAAAAGAGGGAGTACCCTCTAACGCGTCAGAGTCCTCCATAGCTTGCGCTTTAAAGATGGACAATAGAACAATATAAATGGCACCTTTATACACCCCCAATGGCGGGGACACTCGCCATTTCCTATGACCCAGGCCCCGCAGAGAGACCGCTTCTTCTCCTGTAAACCGCACGGTCAGGAAAACGGAAGTCAATGAGACCACACCCAGTCACATGGAGTGCCATGCAGTACCAGGCTGCACAGTTATCTCAAAAACTAAAGTAAAACCTAAATCTTCCACATCTGCCTGAGCCTCATCTCACACATATCGCAGCATAAAACATAATAAAGCAAGTTATGTATAAATCCACTCTGTTCAATAACCTCCTTCTGGAGATATTAACCCTTGACCCTGTCTTCTTACGTTATCAAATGAGATAAAATGAAACAATCTTACCGGAATCTCTGCCGTGGAACAGACACACAGCCTCTCAAGTTTGACAGTTTTGTAGCATTGCACCTGACATGGACTTAAGTGATAGAAGCAGGAAGTGAAACTTGTCAACACTGATTGCTTAGGAGCTGTTAATACAAGTCTGGATGGTTTCGCAGAAAGACTCTCCCTGCAACTCCAGACCCTAACATTTGTCAATGCTCTAACTGAGAGGCTGACAAGACTACTTTAAACTCCAGTCCCATACCAAAGAGTACTACCCTCCATAAGAGACTACTCCAAATCTTCCAACACTTCTCTGCCATCCTCCTGTGACGAAAGGCAAAGAATGACTGGGGGATGAGGGGAGTGGGAGGAGGTATTTAAGCCTTTGGCTGGTGTGTCCAGGTTCTGTATTCCCACAAGTAAGGAATGAAGCCGTTGACTCTCCTCATATTAAGATTGAAATTTGGGTTTAATATCCCTTTAAGTCCAGAATTGGACGAAGAGTTCCCTTTTTCTTGGGAACCAGGAAAAGGTCTGAATAAAATCCTAGGCCCTTCTCTGAGGGGGAAACCGGGACGATCACTCCCAGAGAAGATAGGTCCTCTACACAATTTAGAAAGGCTGCTCTCTTCACGGGGTTTGAAGAGAGTCTTGACAGAAGGAATCTGAATCCTGGAGGGCAAGACTTGAACCCTATCTTGTACTCCTGGGAGACCATGTCCATGACCCAGGGGTCCGGAACATTGCAAATCTAAGCGTTTCAGATAGTCTGCCTCCAACGTGATCCGGTCCCGGATCGGGGGCCATCCATTCATGCTGACTTATTGTCAGAGGAGGGCTTCTTGGACTGTTTGTTCTTGTTCCAAGACTGATTAGGCTTCCAGGTACTCTTGGGCTAATCCGACCTCTGTCCCTTGGATGTACCAAAGGAATGAAAATTGCCAGACTGATGTCCCTTGGATCTAGCCTTCCTATCCTAAGGAAGAAAGGCGCCCTTTCCGCCAGTCACTGTGGAAATGATAGAATCCAGACCAGGACCAAATAAGGACTTCCTCTTAAAGGGTAAGGGGAGAAGTGTAGACTAGGATACCATATCCGCTGACCAGGACCACAAAGCCCTCCATGACATGAACACAAAGCCAGACGACTTAGCACTCAGGCGAATGACTTGCATGTTCATATCACAAATAAAGGAATTGGCTATATTCAAAGCCCTAATCTGATTTTGGATCTCCTAATGGGGTCTTAACCAAAATCATCTCCGAAAAGGAGTCGCACCAGTAAGTGGCGGCTCCAGCAACTGCTGCAATGCTCGCAGCCGGTTAAAAGAGAAGTCCAATCTGATTAACTATTCTCCTTAAGTACCCCTTCATTTTTCTGTCCATGGGGTCTCTAAAGGAGGTAATATCCTCGAGAGGGATAGAAGTACGCTTGGCCAGTGTTGAAATAGCACCGTCTACCTTGGGAATGGAACTCCATGTTAGAGTCAGGAACTGGGAACATCTTTTTAAAATTAGAGGACGGAATCCCTGGGCTCTCCTACTCTTTTAGAGATGATGTCCACCATGCGAGCTGGAATTGGAAAAACCTCCGGAGCTCTGGTTTTAACGTCATAAACCCTGTCCATTTTTTAGAATCTTGGGTTCCTCAGATGGTTTTACATCAGGAACATCCAAAGTAGATAACTCTTTAAAGGGACACTGAACCCAATTATTTTCTTTCGTGATTCAGATAGAGCATGCAATTTTAAGAAACTTTCTAATTTACTCCTATTAATTTTTCTTCGTTCTCTTGCTATCTTTATTTGAAAAAGGCATCTAAGCTAAGGAGCCAGCCAATTTTGAATTCAGAACCCTGGACAGCACTTGGTTATTGGTGTGTAAATATATTCACCAATCAGCAAGAACAACCCAGGTTGTTCACGAAGAATGGGCCTGCATCTAAACTTACATTCTTGCTTTTCAAATAAAGATACCAAGAGCATGAAGAAAATTTGATAATGGGAGTAAATTAGAAAGTTGCTTAAAATTGCATGCTCTATCTGAAAAAATGAAGGAAAAAATTTGGGTTAAGTGTCCCTTTAAGTAACAGACGAAGGTGTTTGAGCTTAAACCTGAAGCTTATTTCTTCAGACTCCACTGCTCTGTCCTCAACGGAGTCAGAATCCGATATTTCACCATCATATGCTACTGAGGTATGCTCATCCTCAGAATGCTGAGATAGACTGACCAATGCAGACTGAATAGGAGAAGAGATTCCTGTATCAGAGGAAACATGTTTAATTTTTCTCTATCTCTTACCCGAGACGGGTAAGGCACTCATCACAGCAAAACGGCAGATTGAAGTTGTGCTGCACAGTCCTTTGATAAAAAAAAAATCCCCCAGAGGAGGGCTGTGGAGCCGCAGGAAACTGCCTGTGCAACCTTTTGGGATGGGGACTGAGGGTAAAGCTGAGGCATGTCTTGGACAGCAGAGTCCTGAGAGGTGGAGGGCTCTGAGAGATTAATCTTTTAAAATTAGTACCACCAGACGGGTAGCGCAGCTCCAGGTTCAACAGAACAAACGAACAATCCCAGTTCAAAGGTAGCAGTGATGGCATCAGACAGCTAAAGACCAGACGGTATATGTCACACTAAGCAGCGTGGTGCAGGCCAATCATGGGAAAGGGCTGAGCAAGGCCACAAATTGTAGAAAGTGTTGAAAAATTGGCAGCACTCCAGGGATTCATAAAATAAAAGTAAATCTTTATTCCGGTTTCTTAAAAAATACACACACAATACACATGGAGGAAGGGGCGTGTCCTTACGCATTTTACACCATGCCCCTTCCTCCATATGTATTGTGTGTGTATTTTTTAAGAAGCTGGAATAAAGATTGACTTTTATCTTACGAATCCTTGGTTCCCCTGGACCTGGATTGTAAAAAATATTTGACACACTCAGAACAAAATTGTGCATGGGGAAATACCTGGGCCTCTTAACAATATAAACATCTTTCAGATAAATATAAAGAGAAGGAACTATCCTCCAATTCAATATTGTCCTTAATAGCTAGGCAGATACTCAACTAGCACGAACTTAGTAAGAACTTACCTGATAAATTAATTTCTTTCATATTGGCAAGAGTCCATGAGCTAGTGACATATGGAATATACAATACTACCAGGAGGGGCAAAGTTTCCCAAACCACAAAATGCCTATTAATACACCCCTCACCACACCCACAATTCAGTTTAATGAATAACCAAGTAGTGAGGTGATAGAAAAAGGAGTAAAAAGCATAAAAAAAAGGAACTGGAAATATAATTGTGCTTTATACAAAAAAACATAACCACCATAAAAGGGGTGGGTCTCATGGACTCTGGCCAATATGAAAGAAATTAATTTATCAGGCAAGTTCTTAAATAAATTATGTTTTCTTTCATGTAATTGGCAAGAGTCCATGAGCTAGTGACGTATGGGATAGTAATACCCAAGATGTGGAACTACACAGAAGAGTCACTAGAGGAGGGATAAAATAAAAACAGCCATTTTCCGCTGAAAAAATTAAATCCACAACCAAAAAAATAAGTTTTTCTCATAAATTAAAGAAAAAAAACTTAAAACATAAGCAGATGAATCAAACTGAAACAGCTGCCTGAAGAACTTTTCTACCAAAAACTGCTTCCAAAGAGGCAAATACATCAAAACGGTAGAATTTAGTAAATGTATGCAAAGAAGACCAAGTCGCTGCTTTCAAATCTGATCAACTGAAGCTTCATTCTTAAAAGCCCACGAAGTGGAGACTGATCTAGTAGAATGAGCTGTGATTCTCTGAGGCGGGGCCTGACCCGGCTCCAAATAAGGCTTATGAATCAAAAGCTTTAACCAAGATGCCAAGGAAATGGCAGAAGCTTTCTGACCTTTCCTAAAACCGGAAAAGACAACAAATAGACTAGAAGTCTTCCTGAAATCTTTAGTAGCTTCAACGTATTTCAAAGCTCTTACAACATCCAGAGAATGTAAGGATCTCTCCAAAGAATTCTTAGGATTAAGACACAAAGAGGGGACAACAATTTCCCTATTAATAGATTCAATGTTTTCTTACAGCGCTGAAAGTGTGGACCTATAGCTCCTGTCTATAGTGGGTCCCCAGGTGCCCACTTTTAGAAAATATGTGTCAAAACGTGGTTTAGAAAGGAGCGCCAAATCTTGGCGAGGTCTGGTGCGGTATAGGTGTGAAAATATGGTATTCTGTCTGAGAAATTGTATAGCGCTATAGCTCAGCTACAATTATGGTAGTTGTGCTGTATAGATGTGTAGGTTTTGATATCTAGATATAAGATCTAAGAGTGGCACAGTTAATACATAAAGGCCTACACATATATAGTTGTGCTGTATAGATGTGTAGGTTTTGATATCTAGATATAAGATCTAAGAGTGGCACAGTTGATACATAAAGGCATTTAATACATATTAAACATATAAAACAAGGGTGTCGTTTAAAATATATTTTAACAGAATGGCAAGAAATAATGTGTAAAAACACATAAACACATAAATATCTATAAAAACACGCGTGTTTTGCTTTTTAGCTGTATGTATAATGTCTCATAAAATTCGTCTCATATATAGTTGTGTTGGCATAAATCTGAAAATAATAAACAATAAAAAATAAAAAACAATGAAAAGTAAATAATGTCCAATAATCCCTTCTCAAAGTTAAGAGATATATAAAAAAAGGTTAAGTAGTGTCCAAAAATCCCTTCTCAAAGTTAAGAGATATAAATAGATTTTCACATGTGTATCCAAAAAATAAACTGTCCAAATTTAAGTGTTGTCCAAAAACGTGGTATAAATGAATAGTGCAAATCCAGCAGATTCAAAAGTTCTATTAAAAAAGCTTTGCAAAAAACATTTCAAAGAGACATTTAAAAAACATCAAAATGAAGGTAGAAAAAAAGGTCTATCAAAATATGGTGACAAAGAATAATCCGTGAAGTCAATCCAAAATAGTGATAAAAATAAGTCCAAAAAAGATGTAAAATATCCAAAAGATAAAAAACAAAAAATAAATTATTGGTATGTGCACAAACTAGTGAGAGTGATCCCAAAAAGGGGGCTTATGTGGAGGGGTTATGTTTCCATGTAGAAAAATTATTTGCTGTATAAAAAGAAAAAAGAAAAAAGAAAAATAAGCAAAAATACAAAAATATAAATAAAAATAATCCTAGGGAATCTTCAAACCCTGAAAATAAAAGATAATAACAATAGTGTAATACTGTATTATAATTCAACAATCAAGGAATAAATAGCTCACCATAGCTCTGTCAACGCGTTTCGGCCCTCAAGAGAGGCCTTTATCAAGACTATCAAAAAAAAGGAACTGGAAATATAATTGTGCTTTATACAAAAAAACATAACCACCATAAAAGGGGTGGGTCTCATGGACTCTTGCCAATATGAAAGAAATTAATTTATCAGGCAAGTTCTTAAATAAATTATGTTTTCTTTCATGTAATTGGCAAGAGTCCATGAGCTAGTGAAGTATGGGATAGTAATACCCAAGATGTGGAACTACACAGAAGAGTCACTAGAGGAGGGATAAAATAAAAACAGCCATTTTCCGCTGAAAAAATTAAATCCACAACCAAAAAAATAAGTTTTTCTCATAAATTAAAGAAAAAAAACTTAAAACATAAGCAGATGAATCAAACTGAAACAGCTGCCTGAAGAACTTTTCTACCAAAAACTGCTTCCAAAGAGGCAAATACATCAAAACGGTAGAATTTAGTAAATGTATGCAAAGAAGACCAAGTCGCTGCTTTCAAATCTGATCAACTGAAGCTTCATTCTTAAAAGCCCACGAAGTGGAGACTGATCTAGTAGAATGAGCTGTGATTCTCTGAGGCGGGGCCTGACCCGGCTCCAAATAAGGCTTATGAATCAAAAGCTTTAACCAAGATGCCAAGGAAATGGCAGAAGCTTTCTGACCTTTCCTAAAACCGGAAAAGACAACAAATAGACTAGAAGTCTTCCTGAAATCTTTAGTAGCTTCAACGTATTTCAAAGCTCTTACAACATCCAGAGAATGTAAGGATCTCTCCAAAGAATTCTTAGGATTAAGACACAAAGAGGGGACAACAATTTCCCTATTAATGTTGTTAGAATTCACAACTTTAGGTAAAAATTTAAATGAAGTCCGCAAAACTGCCTTATCTTGATGAAAAAATCAGAAAAGGTCACTCACAAGAAAGAGCAGATAATTCAGAAACTCTTCTAGCAGAAGAGATAGCCAAAAGGAACAACACTTTCCAAGAAAGTAGTTTAATATCCAAAGAATGCATAGGCGCAAAAGGAGGAACCTGTAAAGCCTTCAAAACCAAGGAGGAGAGGTTGATTTAATGACAGGCTTGATATGGACCAAAGCCTGAACAAAAACAGAATTTATGCTTACCTGATAAAGTACTTTCTCTTGCGGTGTATCCAGTCCACGGATTCATCCTTTACTTGTGGGATATTCTCATTCCCTACAGGAAGTAGCAAAGAGAGCACACAGTAAAGCTGTCCATATAGCTCCCCCTCTAGCTCCACCCCCCAGTCATTCGACCAAAGGTTAGGAAGAAAAAGGAGAAACCATAGGGTGCAGTGGTGACTGTAGTTTAAACAAAAATTTTTTTACCTGACTTAAATACCAGGGCGGGCCGTGGACTGGATACACCGCAAGAGAAAGTAATTTATCAGGTAAGCATAAATTCTGTTTTCTCTTGCAAGGTGTATCCAGTCCACGGATTCATCCTTTACTTGTGGGATACCAATACCAAAGCTTTAGGATACGGATGAAGGGAGGGAACAAGACAGGTACCTTAAACGGAAGGCACCACTGCTTTCAAAACCTTTCTCCCAAAAATAGCCTCCGAAGAAGCAAAAGTATCGAATTTGTAAAAATTGGCAAAAGTATGCAGTGAAGACCAAGTCGCTGCCTTACAAATCCGTTCAACAGAAGCCTCATTTTTGAAAGCCCATGTGGAAGCCACTGCTCTAGTAGAATGAGCAGTAATTCTTTCAGGAGGCTGCTGGCCAGCAGTCTCATAGGCCAAACGGATGATGCTTTTCAGCCAAAAGGAAAGAGAGGTAGCAGTCGCTTTCTGACCTCTCCTCTTACCAGAATAGATATCAAACAAGGAAGATGTTTGTCTGAAATCCTTAGTTGCTTGTAAATAGAACTTTAAAGCACGAACTACATCAAGATTGTGTAATAGACGTTCCTTCTTCGAAGACGGATTAGGACACAGAGAAGGAACAACTATTTCCTGGTTAATATTCTTGTTAGAAACAACTTTAGGAAGAAAACCAGGCTTGGTACGCAAAACTACCTTATCTGCATGGAACACCAGGTAAGGTGAATCACACTGTAAGGCAGATAATTCTGAAACTCTTCGAGCAGAAGAGATAGCTATCAAAAACAAAACTTTCCAAGATAACAACTTAATGTCTATGGAATGTAAAGGTTCAAACGGAACCCCTTGAAGAACTGAAAGAACTAGATTCAAACTCCAATGGTGGAGCCACAGGTTTATAGACAGGCTTGATTCTGACTAAAGCCTGAGCAAACGCTTGAACGTCTGGTACCTCTGCCAGACGCTTGTGTAACAGGATAGACAAAGCAGATATTTGTCCTTTTAAGGAACTAGCTGACAATCCTTTCTCTAGTCCTTCTTGGAGAAAGGACAATATCCTGGGAATCCTAATCTTACTCCATGAGTAACCCTTGGATTCACACCAACAAAGATATTTCCGCCATATCTTATGGTAGATTTTCCTGGTGACAGGCTTTCTAGCCTGAATCAGAGTATCTATAACTGACTCAGAGAACCCACCCTTTGATAGAATTAAGCGTTCAATCTCCAAGCAGTCAGACGTAGAGAAACTAAATTTGGATGCTTGAACGGACCCTGTATTAGAAGATCCTGCCTCATTGGCAGTGACCATGGTGGGACAGATGACATGTCCACTAGGTCTGCATACCAAGTCCTGCGTGGCCACGCAGGTGCTATCAGAATCACCGAAGCCTTCTCCTGCTTGATTCTGGCAACCAGATGTGGGAGGAGAGGAAACGGTGGAAAAACATAAGCCAGATTAGATTGAAGGACCAAGGCGCTGCTAGAGCATCTATCAATACCGCCTTGGGATGCCGGGACCTGGACCCGTAGAGAGGAAGTTTGGTGTTCTGACGGGACGCCATCAGATCCAACTCTGGGGTGCCCCATAGCTGAGTCAGCTGGGCAAATACCTCCGGGTGGAGTTCCTACTCCCCCGGGTGAAAAGTCTGAAAAATCCGCCTCCCAGTTGTCTACTCCTGGGATGTGAATTGCTGAGAGATGGCAGGAGTGATCCTCCGCCCACCTGATTATTTTGGTTACTTCCGTCATCGCTAGGGAACTCTTTGTTCCCCCCTGATGATTGACGTAAGCTACAGTCGTGATGTTGTCCGACTGAAATCTGATGAATTTGGCCGCCACTAGTTGAGGCCATGCCTGAAGAGCGTTGAATATCGCCCTCAGTTCCAGAATGTTTATCGGGAGAAGAGTTTCTTCCCGAGACCATAAGCCCTGAGCTTTCAGGGAGTCCCAGACCGCACCCCAGCCTAACAGACTGGCGTCGGTCGTTACGATGATCCACTCTGGCCTGCGGAAACATATTCCTTGAGACAGGTGATCCTGAGACAACCACCAGAGAAGAGAATCTCTGGTCTCCTGGTCCAACTGAATTTGAGGAGACAAATCTGCATAATCCCCATTCCACTGTTTGAGCATGCATAGTTGCAGTGGTCTGAGGTGTATCCGAGCAAAAGGGACTATGTCCATTGCTGCAACCATTAGTCCGATTGTCTCCATGCACTGAGCCACAGATGGCCGAGGAATGGAATAAAGAGCTCGGCAAGTAGTTAAGAGTTTTAGCTTTTTGACCTCCGTCAGAAATATTTTAATTTCTACCGAGTCTATCAGGGTTCCTAGGAATGGAACTCTTGTGAGGGGGGAGAGAGAACTCTTTTTGATGTTCACCTTCCACCCGTGAGACCTCAGAAAGGCCAATACAATCTCTGTGTGAGACTTGGTTCTTTGGAAAGTTGACGCCTGAATTAAGATGTCGTCTAGGTAAGGCGCCACTGTTATGCCCCGCGGTCTTAGAACCGCCAAGAGGGACCCTAGCACCTTTGTGAAAATTCTGGGAGCAGTGGCCAACCCGAAAGGAAGAACCACAAACTGAAAATGCTTGTCCAGAAAGGCGAACCTGAGAAACTGGTGATGATCTTTGTGGATAGGAATGTGCAGATACGCATCCTTTAGATCCACAGTAGTAATATATTGACCCTCCTGGATCATTGGTAAGATTGTCCAAATGGTCTCCATCTTGAATGATGGAACTCTGAGGAATTTGTTTAGAATTTTGAGATCCAGGATTGGTCTGAAAGTTCCTTCTTTTTTGGGAACCACAAACAGGTTTGAGTAAAACCCCAGTCCTTGTTCTGCAATTGGAACTGGGTGGATCACTCCCATTGTATGTAGATCTTCTACACAGCGTAAAAACGCCTCTTTCTTTGTCTGATCTGTAGACAGACGAGAAATGTGGAACCTTCCCCTTGGAGGAGAGTCCTTGAATTCTAGAAAGTATCCCTGGGCTACAATCTCTAATGCCCAAGGATCGTGTACATCTCTTGCCCAGGCCTGAGCGAAGAGAGAGAGTCTGCCCCCTACTAGATCCGGTCCCGGGTCAGGGGCTACCCCTTCATGCTGTCTTGGTGGCAGCTGCAGGCTTTTTGGCCTGTTTACCCTTATTCCAGCCCTGGTAAGGTTTCCAGTTTGCCTTGGGCTGTGAAGCGTTACCCTCTTGCTTTGCAGCTGGAAAGGATGAAGCGGGGCCGTTCCTGAAATTGCGATAGGAACGAAAATTAGCCTTGTTCTTTGTTTTAAAGGCTTTGTCCTGAGGGAGAGCATGGCCTTTTCCCCCTGTGATATCTGAAATAATCTCTTTCAATTCAGGCCCGAATAGGGTCTTCCCTTTGAAAGGAATGTTCAAAAGTTTGGATTTAGACGACACATCGGCCGACCAGGACATAGCGCCCTGCGCGCCAAAATGGCGAAACCTGAATTTTTCGCAGCTAACTTAGCTATTTGGAAAGCGGCGTCAGTGATAAAAGAGTTAGCTAGCTTTAGAGCCTTAATTCTATCCATAATTTCCTCATATGCGGTCTCCGTCTGGAGCGAGTCTTCCAGCGCCTCAAACCAGAAAGCAGCTGCAGTAGTTACAGGAATAATGCAGGCAATAGGTTGGAGAAAAAAACCTTGTTAAACAAAATATTTCTTAAGTAAACCCTCTAATTTTTATCCATAGGGTCTTTAAAAGCACAACTGTCTTCAATTGGTATGGTTGTGCATTTAGCTAGTGTAGAAACAGCTCCCTCCACCTTAGGGACCGTCTGCCACGAGTCCCGCATGGGGTCAGATATGGGGAACATTTTCTTAAAAACAGGAGGGGGGACAAAAGGGACACCTGACCTATCCAACTCCCTAGTAACGATATCCGCAATCCTCTTAGGGACCGGAAACGCATCCGTGTAAACAGGGACTTCTAGGTACTTGTCCATTTTACACAATTTCTCTGGGATCACCAAAGGGTCATAGTCATCCAGAGTAGCTAATACCTCCCTAAGTAAAACATGGAGGTGTTCTAGTTTAAATTTAAAAGCCAATGTATCTGAATCTGTCTGGGGAGGAACCCTTCCTGAATCAGAGACTTCTCCCTCAGACATCAAATCCCTCGCTCCCACTTCAGAGTGTTGTGAGGGTATATCGGATACGGCTACCAAAGTGTCAGAATGCTCATAATCTGTTCTTAAAACGGAGCTATCACGCTTTGCAGGTAACACGGGCAGTTTAGATAAGAAGGCTGTAAGAGAATTATCAATGACTGCCGCTAAGTCTTGTAATGTAAAAGGGTTAGACGCACTAGAGGTACTAGGCGTCGCTTGCGCGGGTGTAACTGGTTGTGACACTTGGGGAGAGGCAGACGGGCTACCCTTGTTACCTTCAGTCTGAGAATCATCTTGGGCCACATTCTTAAGTGCAACAATATGATCTTTAAAGTGTATAGACATATCAGTACAAGTGGGTCACATTCTGAGAGGGGGTTCCACCATGGCTTCTAAACACATTGAACAAGGATTTTCCTTAGTGTCAGACATGTTTAACAGACTAGTAGAGTACACAAACAGGCTTGGAATCACTTTAATCAAATAAAAAACACAATTTGAAAAAATTGTTACTGTGCCTTTAAGAGATAAAAAGAGCACACAATTTTACAAAACGGTGAAAAATGCAGCAATCTTTCTGAAATTCACAGTATGTAGCTAAAGCCTTAATAAGATTGCACCCCAAGTTTCAAAACGATTAACCCCTTATTGCCCAAACCGGAGCAGCCTAAAGCCAACACCTGGTTAAATCACTACAGCACCTTGCCACAGCCTTTCTCTTAGGGATCAGATTTGGGGGAATATAGCTTCTTTTAGGCCCTCAAACATCAGCAGGACCCTCCATGTGAAACAGCATGAACTTATCTGCAATTCTAAGTGCGCATCTGAGGCAATTAGGCCCCTCCCACTCTACTCCGGAGCTGTGAGGCCTAGTAAATCCCTCCTAAGTGACTAAAAAACAGTCATGTGGTAATAACCCAGAAAAAAACCAAAAGGGCTTTCAAAGTGTCTTGCAAAACGATTTTTCCTTAGCCAGACAATCTATTGCCCTGAATAAGTGTCAACCAGTATATTAGCCCTATTATGTAAGCATTCAATTCCTTACTAAGTCTGGGAACATAGCTTACCCTCCCCTCATGGGGATATTGTCAGTCTCTTTTAGCATTATCTCAGTCTTGTCTAGAAATAAATGACTGAACATACCTTATTGCAGTTCCCCTGCAAACTGTTCCCCCCCAACTGAAGTTTTCTGGTACTCCTCAGTCCTGTGTGGGAACAGCAGTGGATTTTAGTTACAACATGCTAAAATCATTTTCCTCTCAGCAGAAATCTTCATCACTTTTCTGCTAGAGAGTAAATAGTACAAACCGGTACCATTTAAAATAACAAACTTTTGATTGAAGATAATAAAACTACAATTCTAACACCACATTCACTTTACACTCCCGAGAGAGACCCTAGTGCTTAGAGCCAGCAAAGAGAATGACTGGGGGGTGGAGCTAGAGGAGGAGCTATATGGACAGCTTTGCTGTGTGCTCTCTTTGCTACTTCCTGTAGGGAATGAGAATATCCCACAAGTAAAGGATGAATCCGTGGACTGGATAAACCTTGCAAGAGAAACAGTGAATATCAGGAAGCTTAGCAATCTTTCTGTGAAATAAAACAGAAAGAGCAGAGATTTGTCTCTTCAAGGAACTTGCAGACAAACCTTTATCCAAACCATCCTGAAGAAACTGTAAATTTCTAGGAATTCTAAAAGAATGCCAGGAGAATTTATGAGAAGAACCTCATGAAATATAAGTCTTCCAAACTCTATAATAAATCTTCCTAGAAACAGATTTACGAGCCTGTAACATAGTATCAATCACTGAGTCAGAGAAACCTCTATGACTAAGCACTAAGCGTTCAATTTCCATACCTTCAAATTCAATGATTTGAGATCCTGATGGAAAAATAGTCCTTGAGACAGAAGTTCTGGTCTTAAAGGAAGTGGCCAAGGTTGACAACTGGACATCCGGACAAGGTCCGCATACCAGAACCTGTGAGGCCATGCTGGTGCTACCAGAAACACAAACGAATGTTCCATGATGATCTTGGAGATCACTCTTGGAAGAAGAACTAGAGGCGGGAAGATATAAGCAGGTTGGTAAAACCATGGAACTGCTAACGCATCCACCGACTCCGCCTGAGGATCCCTGGACCTGGACAGGTACCTGGGAAGTTTCTTGTTTAGATGGGAAGCCATCAGATCTATTTCTGGAAGACCCCAAATCTGAACAATCTGAAAAAACACATCTGGATGGAGAGACCACTCCCCCGGATGTAAAGTCTGACGGCTGAGATAATCCGCTTCCCAATTGTCTACACCTGGGATATGTACCGCAGAAATTAGACAAGAGCTGGATTCCGCCCAAGAAAGTATCCGAGATACTTCCTTCATAGCTAGGGGACTGCGAGTCCCACCCTGATGATTGACATATGCCACAGTTGTGATATTGTCTGTCTGAAAACAAATGAATGGTTCTCTCTTCAACAGAGACCAAACCTGAAGAGCCCTGAAAATAGCACGAAGTTCTAAAATGTTGATTGGTAATCTCGCCTCTTGAGATTTCCAAACTCCTTGTGCTGTCATAGATCCCCAGACAGCTCCCCAACCTGAAAGACTTGCATCTGTTGTGATCACAGTCCAGGTTGGACGAACAAAAGAGGCCCCTTGAATTATACTGTGGTGATTTAGACACCAAGTCAGAGAAAGTTGAACATTGGGATTTAAGGACATTAATTGTGATATCTTTGTATAATCCCTGCACCATTGATTCAGCATAGAAAGCTGGAGAGGTCTCATATGAAAACTAGCAAAGGGGATTGCGTCCGATGCTGCAGTCATGAGACCTAAAACCTCCATACACATAGCCACTGAAGGAATGATTGAGACTGAAGGTTATGACAGGCTGAAACCAATTTCATTTGTCTCTTTCCTGTTAGAGACAGAGTCATGGACACTGAATCTATCTGGAAACCTAAAAAGGTGACCCTTGTCTGAGGAATCAAGGAACTTTTTGGTAAATTGATCCTCCAACCATGTCTTTGAAGAAACAACACTAGTTGATTCATGTGAGAGATTCGGCAAAATGTAAAGACTGAGCTAGTACCAAGATATCGTCCAATACCCTGTTCTCTGATTACAGAGAGTAGGGCACCGAGAACTTTTGAAAAAATTCTTGGAGCTGTCACTAGGCCAAATGGAAGAGCGACAAACTGGTAATGCTTGTCTAGAAAAGAGAATCTCAGAAACCGATAGTGGTCTGGATGAATCGGAATATGAAGATATGCATCCTGTAAGTCTATCGTGGACATATAATGACCTTGCTGAACAAAAGGCAGAATAGTTCTTATAGTCACCATTTTGAAAGTTGGCACTCTTACAAAACGGTTCAAAAGTTTCAGATCCAGAACTGGCCTGAATGAATTTTCCTTCTTTGGGACAATGAATAGATTTGAATAAAACCCCAGACCCTGTTTCTGAAACGGAACTGGTATAATTACCCCTGAAAGCTCTAGATCTGAAACACACTTCAGAAAAGCCTGAGCCTTCACTGGATTTGCTGGAACGCGTGAGAAAAAAATCTTCTCACAGGAGGTCTTACTCTGAATCCTATTCGATACCCTTAAGAGACAATGCTCTGAATCCATTGATTTTGGACAGAAACTGCCGAAATGTTTTGGAAAAAATTTAATCTGCCCCCCCACCAGCTGAGCTGGAATTAGGGCCACACCTTCATGCAGACTTGGGGGCTGGCTTTGGTTTCTAAAAAAGGCTTGGATTTATACCAACTTGAAGAGTTTCCAATTAGAACCAGTTGGCTTTCTGTTCCTTATTCTGTCGAAAAGGAAAAGATTAGAAGCTATAGATTTACCCTTAGATCTTTTATCCTGAGGTAAAAATACTCCCTTCCCCCCAGTAACAGTTGAAATAATTGAATCCAACTGAGAACCAAATAAACTGTTACCTTGGAAAGAAAGAGATAGTAATCTAGACTTAGATACCATGTCAGCATTCCAATATTTGAGCCACAAAGCTCTTCTAGCTAAAATAGCTAAAGATATAGATTTAACATCAATTTTGATGATAGCAAAAATAGCATCACAGATAAAATGGTTAGCATGTTGAAGCAAGCGAACAATGCTAGACAAATCAGGATCTGTTTCCTGTTGCGCTAAACTTTCCAAACAAAAAGTTGATGCACCTGCCACATCAGCCATAGAAATGGCAGGCCTGAGAAGATAGCCAGAATATAAATAAGCTTTCCTTAGATAGGATTAAAGTTTCCTATCTAAAGGGTCCTTAAAGGAAGTACTATCTTCCATAGGGATAGTAGTACGTTTGGCAAGAGTAGAAATAGCCCCATCAACTTTGGAGATTTTTCCCCAAAACTCCAATCTAATTGCTGGCAAAGGATACAACTTTTTAAACCTAGCAGAAGGAATAAAAGAAGTACCAGGCCTATTCCATTCCTTAGAAATTATATCAGAAATAGCATCAGGAACTGGAAAAACCGCTGGAGCAACCACAGGTGGTTTATAAACAGAATTTAAACGTTAACTAGTTTTAATATCAAGAGGACTAGTTTCCTCAATATCCAAAGTAATCAACACCTCTTTTAACAAGGAACGAATATACTCCATCTTAGAGATAAGCAGATTTGTCAGTGTCAATATCTGAGGTAGGATCTTCTGAATCAGATAGATCCTCATCAGAGGAGGATAAATCAGTATGTTGTCGGTCATTTGAAATTTCATCAACTTTATGAGAAGTTTAAAAAGACCTTTTACATTTATTAGAAGACGGAATAGCAGACAAAGCCTTCTGAATCGCATCGGCAATATAATCTTTTATATTCACAGGGATATCATGTATATTAGATGTTGAAGGTACAACAGTCATTGTACTAGTACTTATGGATACATTCTCTGCATGTAAAAGCTTATCATGACAACTGTTACATACTACCGCTGGAGATATAATCTCTGCTAACTTACAACAGATACACTTATCTTTGGTAGAACTGTTATCAGGCAGCAGAAATCCAACAGTGGTTTCTGAAACAGGATCAGATTGAGACATCTTGCAAATGTAAGAGAAAAAAACAACATATAAAGCAAAATTATCAATTTCCTTATATGGCAGTTTCAGGAATAGGAAAAAAATGCAAACAGTATAGCCCTCTGAACATAGAAAAAAGCAAGAGGCACATAGGAAGTGGGGTTTAAATAATACAATTATTTGGCGCCAAGTATGACTCACAATGCAAAATGAAATTTTTTGGCGCTAACAACATCCGGAAATGACGCTACTCGCGTCATGGCAGACGCAACCTTGTGCAAGGAACCTGGCGTCAACTAAGATGCTGGAAATGGCGAATTTGCGTCACCGAACGTACCTCGCACCAAAAAAATTCTCGCGCCAAGAATGACGCAATAAATATAAGCATTTTGCGGCCTCACAAGCAAAATTAATGAAAACAGTCAATTTTGAAGAAAAGACCCAGGTAAGAAAAAATAACTTCCCCATTTTGAAACTGATAGTCTGCAAAAGGAAATATACATAACCCTGACTCATGGCAAATATAAGTACAATACATATATTTATAACTTTACATTAATAAAGTGCCAAACCATAGCTGAGAGTGTCTTAAGTAATGAAAACATACTTACCAAAAGACACTCATCCATATATAGCAGATAGCCAAACCAGTACTAAAATAGTTATCAGTAGAGGTAATGGAATATGAGAGTATATAGTCGATCTGAAAAGGGTGGTAGGAGATGAATCTCTACGACCGATAACAGAGAACCTATGAAAAGATTTCCCGCAAGGAAAACCATAGAATTCAATATGTACTCAGAGGAATTGGGCTTCAAAATGCTTAAAAGCGCTTATCATAGAAGAAATCAAGCACAAACTTACTTCAACACCTCCATAGGAGGCAAAGTTTGTAAAACTGAATTATGGGTGTGGTGAGGGGTGTATTTATAGGCATTTTGAGGTTTGGGAAACTTTGCCCCTCCTGGTAGGATTGTATATCACATACGTCACTAGCTCATGGACTCTTGCCAATTACATGAAAGAAAGAAATATTACCTTATCCAGAATCTTACAAGTATACCTCTATAAGACCCTGCTTTGACTGGAGCGCTCTACCAACCACCCACTCCATAGAAACGATCAGTGCTGTGCCGAAAACTCAGATTGGAGCCTCAGAAGAAGAGGTGCGCGACGACCCACGTGGTGCCATGCAGGAAGAGGATTGGCTACGGCAAAGTGTGGTAAAAAATAAATGTAAAACCCTTTTAAAGAAATACACACCCCCAACGAAGAGGAATAAGTCCTCCCAGTGCCAATAATCCCTGAGCAGTCCCAAATAAAAGCTAAGAGCCCTTCATGCCCCAGAAACAAAAGATCCGTTCTGTATAACGGAGTTAGGTGCACATTCAGTCTAAGGTGCATTGGTCTGCTGACCGAAAATGACTATCCTGCATCCAGGTGTCAGGGTGCCAGGAATCAGACTGAGACGAGAAGTGCAAAAATAATCACACCTTTATTAATAGCAAAAAATAATAAAAAGTCCACAAGTCAAATAACAAGCCAGGAATCAAAACCAGAGCTGGTAGTCAGACGAGCCGAGTCAGGAGCCAAAGCGAATAGTCAGACGAGCCAGAATCAGGAACAAGGAGAAGAGCAGAGTCAGGAACAAGCCAGGGATCAAGAACCAGGAGGGACGTCAGACAGCCAGGTAATACACAGGAGCTCTCACAAACAGGTCTGAGACAACGCAAAGGCAAAGCATACTGAACAGAGGCCCTTTAAATAATAAGTGATGACATCACAATTCTGAGACTGCATCCTATCTCACACGGATGATGTATACCAGTCTGGTCATAAAAGGAAGTGCAGGAAATGAGCAGCATCACACAGTATGCACCAGAGAGTCAGCAAGAGAGGTGAGTAAAATGGCTGCCAAAGCAGGGAAAAAACCCTGACACCAGGATAGATAAGTGCGCAGACCCTCTGTAAGGTACAAGATGACATCTGGCACCCAACACAGTGTCCTCTTACTGCATCTGTCCCCTATAGTCCAGACGAAATAGAGAAGATACTTACCTCCAGGGGCAGTTACAGCACTTCCAGGTCTGACAGCTTCATCCAATTTCTGACATGGACCTGAGGTAGAAAGGAAAGCAGTGTAAGCTAACACTGGTTGCCAGGTGGGGTGTTAGCAAATGTGACAGACCCCTCTGTCAACCTCCCTAAGGATTATGGATTCAGGCATTATGTTAAGTCACCCTGTGCCCATTATAGGTACATGGTGCAAATCCAACAGTACTGGAGGGGTTAACTTCAGTTTTGAGTAACTGTTGTTGGAGGGGTTAACTTCAGTTTTGAGTAACTGTTTTGTCTAAGACAGTTGGAGTTGTTTTTGAACCAGAAGTAAGCAGAAGGACTATAAACAAGTATCTGAGCAAAAGGACCTGATTTTAAAGAAAACACAGAGCTCTGAGAGTTGAAGGAGAGTGTCAACCAGGTGGGAGACCTGCATAACTACCGGGCATATAGCCCTCAATAAAGTAGATTCTGTTTTACCCTCAAGACGGAGCTTGGTCTCGTGTTTGTGGGGAAATTAACTGGATTCGTGTGTTGCTGATCCCGTTATTCAGGGCATCTTTCATCTGGTATTAACCCTCAATAACAGGGTTATACCATAACAGCAAAGAAAGCTGGAAGGAGGCTAAGGAAGGTTCCTTGCGACATCCAACAGCTACCAAAACTCTTACTAAGAGGATTACATGGACACAGCATAAACCCCAGTCCTATCTTGCAGGGAAGCTACCCATTAAAGGACTTAAATCCAATTCTCTTCAGAGCACAAGTATGGGAAGTGGGAGGGATACTTAATGCTTTGGCTGGGGTGTCTTTGCCTCCTCCTGGTGGCAAGGAAGTGAATTTGCAACAGTAATGAATGAATTTGTGGACTCTCCCTGCCATTGGAAAGAAAAGGCTGATGTATATATACAATATGGCTAAAGTATATATACAATATGGCTAAAGTATACACACAATAAGGCTGATGTATATACACAATATGGCTAAAGTAAACACACAATAAGGCTGATGTATATATACACAATATGGCTAAAGTATACACACAATAAGGCTGATGTATATATACAATATGGTTAAAGTATATATACAATATGGCTAAAGTATACACACAATAAGGCTGATGTATATATACACAATATGGCTAAAGTATACACACAATAAGGCTAAAGTATATATACAATATGGCTAAAGTATACACACAATAAGGCTGATGTATATATACACAATATGGCTAAAGTATACACACAATAAGGCTGATGTGTATATATAATATGGCTAAAGTATACACACAATAAGGCTGATGTGTATATATACACAATAAGGCTGATGTATATATACAATATGGCTAACATATACACACAATAAGGCTGATGTATATATACACAATATGGCTAAAGTATACACACAATAAGGCTGATGTATATATACAATATGGCTAAAGTATACACACAATAAGGCTGATGTATATATACAATATGGCTAAAGTATACACACAATAAGGCTGATGTATATATACACAATATGGCTGACGTATTTACACAAAAAGGCTGATGTATATATACAATATGGCTAATGTATGCACACAAAAAGGCTGACATATATAACATAATTTATGTAAGAACTTACCTGATAAATTCATTTCTTTCATATTAGCAAGAGTCCATGAGCTAGTGACGTATGAGATATACATTCCTACCAGGAGGGGCAAAGTTTCCCAAACCTTAAAATGCCTATAAATACACCCCTCACCACACCCACAAATCAGTTTAACGAATAGCCAAGAAGTGGGGTGATAAGAAAAAAGTGCGAAAGCATATAAAATAAGGAATTGGAATAATTGTGCTTTATACAAAAAAATCATAACCACCACAAAAAGGGTGGGCCTCATGGACTCTTGCTAATATGAAAGAAATGAATTTATCAGGTAAGTTCTTACATAAATTATGTTTTCTTTCATGTAATTAGCAAGAGTCCATGAGCTAGTGACGTATGGGATAATGACTACCCAAGATGTGGATCTTTACACGCAAGAGTCACTAGAGAGGGAGGGATAAAATAAAGACAGCCAATTCCTGCTGAAAATAATCCACACCCAAAATAAAGTTTAATGAAAACATAAGCAGAAGATTCAAACTGAAACCGCTGCCTGAAGTACTTTTCTACCAAAAACTGCTTCAGAAGAAGAAAACACATCAAAATGGTAGAATTTAGTAAAAGTGTGCAAGAGGACCAAGTTGCTGCTTTGCAAATCTGATCAACCGAAGCTTCATTCCTAAACGCCCAGGAAGTAGAAACTGACCTAGTAGAATGAGCTGTAATCCTTTGAGGCGGAGTTTTACCCGACTCGACATAGGCATGATGAATTA
Source organism: Bombina bombina (assembly GCF_027579735.1). Taxonomy (NCBI): domain Eukaryota; kingdom Metazoa; phylum Chordata; class Amphibia; order Anura; family Bombinatoridae; genus Bombina; species Bombina bombina. The sequence goes on from NC_069509.1 coordinate 200,696,790, forward strand.
AAGATTTCAACCAAGATGCCAAAGAAATGGCAGAAGCTTTCTGGCTTTTTCTAGAACCAGAAAAGATGAAAATAGACTAGAAGTCTTTCGGAAAGACTTAGTAGCTTCAACATAATATTACAAAGCTCTAACAACATCCAAAGAATGCAATGATCTCTCCTTAGAATTCTTAGGATTAGGACATAATGAAGGAACCACAATTTCTCTACTAATGTTGTTAGAATACACAACCTTAGGAAAAAATTCAAAAGAAGTTCGCAACACCGCCTTATCCTGATGAAAAATCAGAAAAGGAGACTCACAAGAAAGAGCAGATAATTCAGAGACTCTTCTGGCAGAAGAGATGGCCAAAAGAAACAAAACTTTCCAAGAAAGAAGTTTAATGTCCAAATGAATGCATGGGTTCAAAAGAAGGAGCTAGAAGAGCCCCCAGAACCAAATTCAAACTCCAAGGAGGAGAAATTGACTGAATGATAGGTTTTATACGAACCAAGTCTTGTACAAAACAATGAATATCAGGAAGATTAGCAATCTTTCTGTGAAAAAGAACAGAAAGGGCAGAGATTTGTCCTGTCAAGGAACTTGCGGACAAACCTTTATCTAAACCATCCTGAAGAAACTGTAAAAAAAAATTCTCGGAATTCTAAAAGAATGCCAGGAAAAATGATGAGAAGACACTAAGAAATATAAGTCTTCCAGACTCTATAATATATCTCTCTAGATACAGATTTACGAGCCTGTAACATAGTATTAATCACAGAGTCAGAGAAACCTCTTTGACCAAGAATCAAGCATTCAATCTCCATACCCTTAAATTTAAAGATTTGAGATCCTGATGGAAAAAAGGACCTTGCGACAGAAGGTCTGGTCTTAACGGAAGAGCCCAAGGTTGGCAAGAGGCCATCCGAAAAAGAATCCGTCCATGCTGGAGCTACCAGCAGAACAAACGAGCATTCCTTCAGAATCTTGGAGATTACTCTTGGAAGAAGAACTAGAGGCGGAGAGATATAGGCAGGATGATACTTCCAAGGAAGTGATAATGCATTCACTGCCTCCGCCTGAGGATCCCGGGGTCTGAACAGATACCTGGGAAGTTTCTTGTTTCGATGAGAAACCATCAGATCTATTTCTGGAAGTTCCCACATTTGAACAATCTGAAGAAATACCTCTGGGTGAAGAGACCATTCGCCCGGATACAACGTTTGACGACTGAGATAATCCGCTTCCTAATTGTCTATACCTGGGAAATGAACCGCAGAGATTAGACAGGAGCTGGATTCCGCCCAAACCAGAATTCGAGATACTTCTTTCATAGCCAGAGGACTGTGAGTCCCTCCTTGATGATTGATGTATGCCACAGTTGTGACATTGTCTGTCTGAAAACAAATGAACGACTCCCTCTTCAGAAGAGGCCAAGACTGAAGAGCTCTGAAAATTGCACGGAGTTCCAAAATATTGATCGGTAATCTCACCTCCTGAGATTCCCAAACCCCTTGTGCCGTCAGAGACCCCCACACAGCTCCCCAACCTGTAAGACTTGCATCTGTTGAAATTACAGTCCAGGTCGGAAGAACAAAAGAAGCCCCCTGAACTAAACGATGGTGATCTGTCCACCACGTCAGAGAGTGTCGTACAATCGGTTTTAAAGATATTAATTGAGATATCTTTGTGTAATCCCTGCACCATTGGTTCAGCATACAGAGCTGAAGAGGTCGCATGTGAAAATGAGCAAAGGAGATCGCGTCCGATGCAGCAGTCATAAGACCTAAAATTTCCATGCATAAGGCTACCAAAGGGAATGATTGTGACTGAAGGTTTTGACAAGCTGATATCAATGTTATACTTCTCTTGTCTGACAAAGACAGAGTCATAGACACTGAATCTACCTGGAAACCTAAAAAGGTTACCCTTGTCTGAGGAATCAATGAACTTTTTGGTAAATTGATCCTCCAACCATGATCTTGAAGAAACAACACAAGTCGATTCGTATGAGATTCTGTTAAATGTGAAGACTGAGCAAGAACCAAGATATCGTCCAAATAAGGAAATACCAATACCCTGTTCTCTGAATACAGACAGAAGGGCACCGAGAACCTTTGTAAAAATTCTTGGAGCTGATGCTAAGCCAAACGGTAGAGCCCTGGAAAGAAAGGGATAGCAAAGTTGACTTAGAAGACATATCAGCATTCCAAGTTTTAAGCCATAAAGCTCTTCTAGCTAAAATAGTTAGAGACATATACCTGACATCAATTCTAATGATATCAAAGATGGCATCACAAATAAAATAATTAGCATGTTATAGAATAATAATGCTATGAGAATTATGATCTGTTACTTGTTGCGCTAAAGCTTCTAACCAAAAAGTTGAAGCTGCAGCAACATCCGCTAAAAATATAGCAGGAGTAGAGATAGCCCCATTAACCTTAGGGATTTTGTCCCAAACTCTAATCTGTCAGATGGCACAGGATATAATTGCTTAAAACGTTTTAAAAGGAGTAAATGAATTACCCAAATTATTCCATTCCCTGGAAATTACTTCAGAAATAGCATCAGGGACAGGAAACACTTCTGGAATAACTACAGGAGATTTAAAAACCTTATTTAAACGTTTAGTTTTAGTATCAAGAGGACCAGAATCCTCTATTTCTAATACAATTAATACTTCTTTAAGTAAAGAACGAAAAAATTCCATCTTGAACAAAGACAAAGATTTATCAGCATCAACCTCTGAGACAGAAACCTCTGAACCAGAAGAACCATTATCAGTATCAGAATGATGATGTTCATTTAAAAATTCATCTGAAAAAAGAGAAGTTTTAAAAGACTTTTATGTATACTAGAAGGAGAAATAACAGACATAGCCTTCTTAATGGATTTAGAAACAAAATCTCTTATGTTATCAGGAACACTGAGTATTAGATGTTGACGGAACAGCAACAGGTAATGTAACAGTACTAAAGGAAATTTTATCTGCATTTAACAAGTTTGTCATAACATTTAATACAAACAACAGCTGAAGGAACAGATACCAAAAGTGATACACTTAGCTTTGGTAGCTCCAGCACCGGGCAGCGATTTTCCTGAAGTATCTTCTGACTCAGTTGCAACGTGGGACATCTTGCGATATGTAATAGAAAAAAACAACATATAAAGCAAAATTGATCAAATTCCTTAAATGACAGTTTCAGGAATGGGAAAAAAATGCCAGTGAACAAGCTTCTAGCAACCAGAAGCAATAAATAATGAGACTTAATAATGTGGAGACAAAAGTGACGCCCATATATTTTTTTTTTAGCGCCAAATAAGACGCCCACATTATTTGGCGCCTAAATGCTTTTTGCGCCAATAATGACGCCACATCCGGAACGCCGACACTTTTGACGCAAAAAAACGTCAAAAATGACGCAACTTCCGGCGACACGTATGACGCCGGAAACAGAAAAAAATTTTGCGCCAAAAAAGTCTGCGCCAAGAATGACGCAATAAAATGAAGCATTTTCAGCCCCTGCGAGCCTAACAGCCCACAGGGAAAAAGTCAAATTTTTTAAGGTAAGAAAAAATGATTGATTCAAATGCATTATCCCAAATATGAAACTGACTGTCTGAAAATAAGGAATGTTGAACATCCTGAGTCAAGGCAAATAAATGTTTGAATACATATATTTAGAACTTTATATAAAAGTGCCCAACCATAGCTTAGAGTGTCACAGAAAATAAGATTTACTTACCCCAGGACACTCGTCTACACGTTTGTAGAAAGCCAAACCAGTACTGAAACGAGAATCAGTAGAGGTAATGGTATATATAAGAGTATATCGTCGATCTGAAAAGGGAGGTAAGAGATGAATCTCTACGACCGATAACAGAGAACCTATGAAATAGACCCCGTAGAAGGAGATCATTGCATTCAAATAGGCAATACTCTCCTCACATCCCTCTGACATTCACTGCACGCTGAGAGGAAAACCGGGCTCCAACCTGCTGCGGAGCGCATATCAACGTAGAATCTAGCACAAACTTACTTCACCACCTCCATAGGAGGCAAAGTTTGTAAAACTGATTTGTGGGTGTGGTGAGGGGTGTATTTATAGGCATTTTAAGGTTTGGGAAACTTTGCCCCTCCTGGTAGGAATGTATATCCCATACGTCACTAGCTCATGGACTCTTGCTAATTACATGAAAGAAATACATATATATATATGCACACAATATGGCTGACATATGCACACAAAAAGGCTGATGTATATATACACAATATGGCTGACGTATGCACATGAAAAGGCTGACGTATGCACAATATGGCTGACATATGCACACAAAAAGGCTGACTTATGCACAATATGGATGTATTAGTCACTTTCTTGTAATTTCTAGAATCACAGCTTCACTTACACACAATCCCCCCCTCCTCATGGAATGTGTTTAGTACCAGGTTGTGTTGTGCTATGACTAGCCCCAAGATACCAACCCTGTCTGGCCCAGAACTTACCATTAAATGAAATTACGTTCTCTGTATGATTGTTCAGCAGTAGCCATGCAGAGGGGTGCAAGGGGTGAAACAAGAACAGACTTTGCTTTGGCACCATCTGGAATGAGACACAAACAGTATTACTATTATTATCTGGCACAGAGACCTATATACCCGATATGTTTGTGCCTTGTTCAAAACTCTCCCTAACAACCCAAAACATGTCCCCAGAGATGTCACATACAGCACTCATCAAACCAGGCAACATGCCATGTTCAGCTGGCTCCTATGTAAATACCAAATCATTCATTATGTACATAGCTAATTCACATATCTAGTCATGACAGAAGTTTTCCCTTAGTCTTTGAGCAGGGGATTCTGGGTATCTGTATGAATATAGGATGTACAATGTTCTCAGCACAGGTGGGCCTCTGGTTTGTAGATCAGTAAAGCTAAAGCCAATACATTATAGCAGTATGGGCTGTCTATAGTCCCCTTTCACTAATGAAACAGAAGAGACTTAATATAAAAGGATTTTGTGTACCGTGTTATTGCGGTCAGCAGGGAGGTCTCCCCAGAAGAAGAAGAAGGATCTACGGTCCCCGGTGTGGAGGGTCACAGGCCCTGGGTGGTTTTGTCCTGAAGCCACCTCAGCTTCCCAATCTTTAGACCCACTGTTGCCATCCACAATGATTACCTAAAAAAAAAAAAGAATAAGTTGGTGGCACCCAACACATCCCACTAAGACGGTACTGGCATCACACAACTGTGAGCTACAAGCTGTATACTTGGCACCACCTTTTGATAGTGAGCCAACACATTGCACAATGCCTCTCTGCTAGCAATTACATCTTGCAGTACTGCTCTCTATCTGATAGTGAGCCAACACATTTCACGACACCTCTCTGCTAGCAAACAATTACATCTTGCAGTACTGCTCTCTATCTGATAGTGAGCCAACACATTTTACGACACCTCTCTTGCTAGCAAACAATTACATCTTGCAGTACTGCTCTCTGCCTGACAGTGATCCAACACATTTCACAACACCTCTCTGCTAGCAAACAATTACATCTTGCAGTACTGCTCTCTATCTGATAGTGAGCCAACACATTTCACGACACCTCTCTTGCTAGCAAACAATTTCATCTTGCAGTACTGCTCTCTATCTGCTAGTGAGCCAACACATTTCACGACACCTCTCTGCTAGCAATTACATCTTGCAGTACTGCTCTCTATCTGCTAGTGAGCCAACACATTTCACGACACCTCTCTGCTAGCAATTACATCTTGCAGTACTGCTCTCAATCTGCTAGTGAGCCCACCCATTTAACAACACCTCTCTGCTAGCAATTACATCTTGCAGTACTGCTCTCTATCTGCTAGTGAGCCAACACATTTCACAACACCTCTCAGAGAGCAGTACTGCAAGATGTAATTGTTTGCTAGCAGAGAGGTGTCATGAAATGTGTTGGCTCACTAGCAGATAGAGAGCAGTACTGCAAGATGTAATTGCTAGCAAAGAGGTGTTGTGAAATGTTTTGGCTCACTAGCAGATAGAGAGCAGTACTGCAAGATGTAATTGTTTGCTAGCAATCTGCTAGTGAGCCAGCACATTTCACGACACCTCTTTGCTAGCAATTACATCTTGCAGTACTGCTCTCTATCTGCTAGTGAGCAAACACATTTCATGACACCTCTCTGCTAGCAAACAATTACATCTTGCAGTACTGCTCTCTATCTGCTAGTGAGCCAACACATTTCACAACACCTCTCTGCTAGCAAACAATTACATATTGCAGTACTGCTCTCTATCTGCTAGTGAGCCAGCACATTTCACAACACCTCTCTGCTAGCAATTACATATTGCAGTACTGCTCTTTATCTGCCAGTGAGCCAACGCATTTCATGACACCTCTCTGCTAGCAAACAATTACATATTGCAGTACTGCTCTCTATCTGCTAGTGAGCCAGCACATTTCACGACACCTCTCTGCTAGCAATTACATATTACAGTACTGCTCTCTATCTGCAAGTGAGCCAACGCATTTCACGACACCTCTCTGCTAGCAATTACATATTGCAGTACTGCTCTATCTGCTAGTGAGCCAACACATTTCATGACACCTCTCTGCTAGCAAACAATTACATATTGCAGTACTGCTCTCTATCTGCTAGTGATCCAACACATTTCACAATTGCAATACAAGAAGAGTTTGACAAAGCTGGCACTAGTTACAAGTATGTGAGAAAGGGAACAATGGACCGTTAGTCCATATGCTAGTCCATATGCTATAACTTCCCTTATGCCCTTCAGAAATGTATAATGATAGTGTGCCCATTGTTGATATACATAAACCATATCACATTCTCTACTAAACTTAGAGGGCATGTCATTCCAACATGTCAATAATGCAATAGTTATAGGCTTAGTAATAATGATACCACACATAATTGAGTATGTGGCATTTATATATTTCATGGTGTTATAAGGGTATTATGGAGTAACTCTAAGACATGTAGATTAGTTACCACAGTAAAGACACACTTCATAGAGAATAATAGAATTATTGCATTAGGAACCAAACAGAGATGAAATCATGATATTACAGAAACACCCAATAATTATTTGCTTCATTCATGCCTTTTGGCATGATAGTGTTTAGTTTAAAAATCAAATTAGTCTCCTTTTAGAGTAAGACTTTTTCACAATTCCCTCCTCTTATACCTGACTTGAGTTTTTCTAATCCCCAACATTTAAAAGTCCTGGGTTTACCATTATGGTATCTCAGAAAATGCATAGCAACACTCGTGATTTGTTTGCCCTTATCAAGATCTTTTTGGGCATTACGTATGTTGCTAAGATGTTCCGTCACTCTGGTACCCAGTTTGCGGGTAGGCATGCTAACATAGTAGATGTCACATCCACCTTGAGACATTCACATCACCCTCTATTTCTATCTAAAAGAGGAGTGGTGCTACTTTCCATTAAGAAGAGTTCACCCTCAGCTGTAAGCCTGGAAGGAGGAACTTCCAACACACCAATTCTGAATATACCGACTTAGCTTTCACTGAAAGCAGAGAGTGCACGGACACCGGTAAAAACAGCTGATACGGCTACACGTTACCTGACAGCTGACACAACATCACGTGACCGGCCGTGCAGAAACAGAAGACGCCAGCAAAGCCTAAGCTGGCTATTGGATACACTGCTCTTGTGATTTTGAAGAGGCGGTTATCGGACACAGACCGACTACTGAATAGAGACAGAAAAGATCGATCCACTCTACTACAGACAGCTGCCTTCTCTCTTCTTAACAAAGCTTAAGGTACCACTCTCAAATGTGTGTAAGTTTGATCCAATACTCGATGAGCAAGATCAACTACATTTGAGAGCATAAAGTGAATAGACTAAGCTCCAATAGACATACTGGTGATATACAATACCATCGTTGCTTACTGAGCCTATATATATATTTGCTCTCACGGGACAATTTACTCTGATCATTTTTATTCTGATCATTGTTTATATTTAACCCTTTTAGACTATTTTCTTTTGCACGTTTATCCCTATTATTTTAATACTGGACGTCCAGATTCTATATTTGAATGTTTTATTATTAAGTGTTTTATTATTCAGTGTTATATTTACATCACTGAGGCCATCTCTTATCCACGTGTGTATTTAGGAATAGGGAATCGTTCTGCTTGACATTGTACCTCTCTATTGTAATCTGCTTGTTTGAGCTAGTCTTTAGAGTTAGGTTTTACTGCCCTGCATACCCCTTCCCTTTAAATTTTATATTGTAATTGTGCTTGATATTTTAGACATTGTTCTTTATCAATTGTATTTATCTATTTACTAATATTAAATTCTTGATATCTTTTCTTGAGTGCTGTATCATTTTAAGCAATCTCTTAGAAGCCCCTTAATATATCTTTATTATCTCTTGCTCATATATATATATATATATATATATATATATATATATATATATATATATATATATTTTGTATTATTTATTCGTATTTTCATATAAATATAGATCTATCCTAGCTGTAAGCGCCAATACTTCCACTTTTCTGTAGCCACACACCCAAGGGATTTCTTGAGAGGGTCCCTACTTGTATTTGGCTTTAGGTTATAACTAGCGCTGATTCTTCCCCTACTCCAAAACATAGTAGATGTCACATGAACATGATAGACAGTATATCACGTCTGTACTTTGACAATTGATATGCGTTTTGATTTTCCAAATTTTATCAAATCTGTCTTTAATCATTTCTTTTTTCACCATGTATTGGCAGAATTTACAATGTCTGCAAGGAACAGAGCCTCTATAAATAGGTGTTTTTTTCCCGTTCCTATTAAAGTGACTTGAGGTCAGATTGTCTGTGAGGTTTTTAGCCCTCCCAAATGTAAAAGAGGGTTTGTCGGGTAAAATTTCTTGTATTTTTTTCATCACTCTTCAAAATATGCCAGTGATTCTGAACTATTTTTCTTAATTCATCTCTTTGGCAATTGAAAGTGGTGATAAATCTCAAGGTTTCTGATGCCTGGAGCTCTTTGGGTTTTTTAAAAGGTCACATCGATCCTTATAAAGGGCTCTCTGATATTCTCTAGCCAAAAGTTTTTTTGAAACAGTGTTAATTTTGACAGCAAATTTCAATTTAGTCTTAGTTTTAGTCTTTTGACTAAAATGCCATTTTAGTTTTAGTCGTATTGTAGTCATCTGAATTGTTTTAGTTTCAGTCTAGTTTTAGTCGTATTGTAGTCATCTGAATTGTTTTAGTTTCAGTCTAGTTTTAGTCGTATTGTAGTCATCTGAATTGTTTTAGTTTCAGTCTAGTTTTAGTCGTATTGTAGTCATCTGAATTGTTTTAGTTTCAGTCTAGTTTTAGTCGTATTGTAGTCATCTGAATTGTTTTAGTTTCAGTCTAGTTTTAGTCGTATTGTAGTCATCTGAATTGTTTTAGTTTCAGTCTAGTTTTAGTCGTATTGTAGTCATCTGAATTGTTTTAGTTTCAGTCTAGTTTTAGTCGTATTGTAGTCATCTGAATTGTTTTAGTTTCAGTCTAGTTTTAGTCGTATTGTAGTCATCTGAATTGTTTTAGTTTCAGTCTAGTTTTAGTCGTATTGTAGTCATCTGAATTGTTTTAGTTTCAGTCTAGTTTTAGTCGTATTGTAGTCATCTGAATTGTTTTAGTTTCAGTCTAGTTTTAGTCGTATTGTAGTCATCTGAATTGTTTTAGTTTCAGTCTAGTTTTAGTCGTATTGTAGTCATCTGAATTGTTTTAGTTTCAGTCTAGTTTTAGTCGTATTGTAGTCATCTGAATTGTTTTAGTTTCAGTCTAGTTTTAGTCGTATTGTAGTCATCTGAATTGTTTTAGTTTCAGTCTAGTTTTAGTCGTATTGTAGTCATCTGAATTGTTTTAGTTTCAGTCTAGTTTTAGTCGTATTGTAGTCATCTGAATTGTTTTAGTTTCAGTCTAGTTTTAGTCGTATTGTAGTCATCTGAATTGTTTTAGTTTCAGTCTAGTTTTAGTCGACTGAATCTCCAGTAGATTTTAGTTCACTAAAATCTAAGAGGTGTAGTTAAAGTGTAATGTATTATTTAACCATGTCTCTATAATTTCCAAACTGATTATATACTCCAGGAGTAAACATAACACCTGTTATTATTTATGTTAAGGTTTAAACATGCAGTACAGACACAGATTTAGCCGTTGTGATATGTAACATCTTTATTAAACTTAAAATTAAATAAAACTAAGTTTCATAAACAAACAGAAGTGCAACTTTAAAATATATATATACAAAAAAAACAACCTGTAAGCTGTATTGCACATATTGCCCTATATAAAAACTTCAACAGTTCTCTGTTCATTTAAACAAGTATCAAGTAACTGAACACAACAAAACGTTTCTGCAGCTAGCACAGGCACAGAATAACTTAAACCCATACTCGTGGGTTATGCTTATTTCTATAGGAAGAATCAATTGATTGTTTACAGATTGGCACTGCTCTAGAACTTCCAAACTCCATTATATACTACTGGAGTAAAGGTTTATTAACCTGTTTAATTTATGGTATTAAGGTTTGAGCTTGCAATACAGATTTAACTGTTGTGGTATATAACATGTCTTTATCTTAAAATTAAATAAAACCAAGTTTCCTAAATAAACAATAAGATAGCCTTGCTTTATTCTTTTTTTACAAAAGATCAGTAATTAGATATGGATTGATTATAACAAATTGCATAAAGTGTTAATTTTGACAGCAAATTTTGATTTAGTTTTAGTCATAGTCTTTTGACTAAAATACCATTTTAGCTTTAGTCGAATTTTAGTCATCAGAATTTCTTTAGTTTTATAGTCATTTTAGTCTAGTTTTAGTCGACAAAATTAACACCGTTTTGAAAAGCCCCGTTCAAGGAGTCTAATCCTCAGATCATTAGCAGCTTTCTTGAAGGAGTTCTGGGTAGTACAATTTCTCCTTAACCTGAGATATTCTCTATACGAGAGACCTCTTATAATGGAGGGGTGGTGGTGGCTGGTGGCATGCAATATATTATTTGTGGTTGTTTGTTTCCTGAATGCCTCAGTCCTTAAACCTTTTTCTTCCTTATGTACGGTCAAGTCAAGAAATTCTACCTTGTCTGTGGCGATTTTATATGTCAGAAATAGGCCAAAAGGATTGGTGTTGAGTACTTTGAAAAAATCCTCCAATAGTTCAGTAGGTCCCTCCCACACAAACAAAATATAATCTATATACCTGGACCAGTGGGAGATGTATTGAGTGTAGTTATTCATAGATGTATGGAATACTACCACTTCTTCCCACTAGCCTAGGTATATATTAGCATACGTAGGGGCACAAGAAGTGCCCATGGTCGTGCCACATACCTGGAGGTAAAATTTGTCAAAATTAGAATGAATTTCAACAGTTTAATAATAAATTCATTAGTTTCCACCTCCAGGTGTTCATCTTTCTTAGGAAAATAGGCAACTGCTTTAATGCCCCAATCAGTCTGTATACTTGTATACAGGGACTCTACGTCACAGGTAACAAGTGCAGACTTTGCATTTATATTGATGTTTTGCATTTTGTTTAGTACATGCATCGTGTCTCATGTGTACAGTGACGTGCAGTGACGTCAGAGGCTGGTGAGGCAGTGGCAGGATACACCTTCATTCTTTTGTTATCCTTTGTTGAAGAAATAGCAATGCACATGGGTGAGCCAATCACATGAGCTATCTATGTGCAGCCACCAATCAGCAGCTACTGAGCATATTTAGATATGATTTTCAACAAAGGACATCAAAATAATGAAGAAAATTAGATATTAGATGTAAATTGGAAAGTTATTTAAATTTGCATATGGGTTTCATGTCCCTTTAAATGGTGTCTTGGAAAACTGGTCAACTTAGTAAACATCTGATTTTAGTTTAAAGGATTGTAACAGAAACTCTTGCCAGATAACACAATGCTTGCTCTGATTATGAGATCTAGAAATCCATGCCCATTAAAATATGTTTAAAACATACTTTTTACTTTAATGCTGCAAATTATGCTTATAGATTCTTTCATTACATAAGGGATGAGAGTCAGAGGGGGAGGAAGAGAGACAGAGAGAGAAAGAGACCATGGGGGAGAACAACACATAAGGAGAGAGATGGATAGAGAGAGACACACACAAGGGGGGGGGGGGAGGAGAGGGACCACTGCATTTTAAAGTAATACAACAGCAGAGCTACAGAGAGTTCAGAAAATTAGTCTATAATTTAGTGTGAAGTACAGAGGCAAGCTGCTAAGTTAGTGGGTGTAAAGTTTGAGTAAACAAAATACAAAAACGACCCTGCTGTAAAAGAGTAAACAAACACTAAACCACATTCATTAAATTATCATTTTCACTAACAGAATCCCTATCAGTAAAATCTTACTTTAATAAGATGTGGGTGAAACACTGCTCTCTGTGCCTCTCTCCTGCTCTGTAAGGATTCAGGAAGTGACAGTGGCACATTCCACTTCACTTAGCGGTGAAGTAGAGAACTCTCTTTTTCACTTTAGCAAAGCTGGCAGCTTCACAGGACAGCAACAAAATATATGAAAGTTGTTTTTTTCCGTTTTTGTTTTGTTTTATATGATTTAACATCCAGCCCCAACCCTATGTTCCACTTACTAATGCCTCTCAATGGATTGGTTCAGCCCAAATAGGACTGCCTCAAATAAGCAGTTAATGGGCCATGCAATGATCTTAACCACTTGCATCCAGTAGATGGCGCAGCATGTTGTGTAATGGTGGGCAGACCTGCTTGTGCCTCTTCATTGCACAACATATAGCTGTGAGAGAGAAAAAAATGCTGGGAAAAAAAAATTACAATTTCTTTTTAAAGCCAATAAAAAATAATATATAAATGCCAATATGAGAGGTGAAGCACTGCCTCACCTGCCTCTAGTGACTGCACATCACTGCGTGTGTATGAGGGAAGGGTTTCCACAATTTTCCGTAGCCGAGCATCTATGTACTTGCTGGCTTTTTCCGTCAGAGAACCAATCCCAGAGATGATAACACACAGTCACAAAAATCAATCTTACAAAAAGAAATCATACAAGTAGAACACAATGACCCTGATATGTATGAGACCAACATGTTTAATTCCAATTCAAATTTTAATATCGTCAATCTATCAGAGAAAATACTGACACCCATTCACATTTCTGCTCTAAAGAGAGGGTTATCCTATGTCCCAATAAGTCACATAGACAAATTTGAAGCAATCAAAGACACATTTATTTGTAAGAAAAATTCTGTTAAAAATATATTTTTCCAATTCTTAGGACCCTAACAGTTTAAAGGGACACTGAACCCAATTTTTTTCTTTCGTGATTCAGATAGAGCATGAAATTTTAAACAACTTTCTAATTTACTCCGATTATCAAATTTTCTTTATTCTCTTGGTATCTTTATTTGAAATGTAAGAATGTAAGTTTAGATGCCGGCCCATTTTTGGTAAACAACAAAGGTTGTCCTTACTGATTGGTGGATAAATTCATCCACCAATCAAAAACTGCTGTCTGGAGTCTGAACCAAGAAAAAAAGCTTAGATGCCTTCTTTTTCAAATAAAGATAGCAAGAGAATGAAGAAACATTGATAATAGTAGTAAATTAGAAAGTTGCTTAGAACTGCATGCTCTATCTGAATTACGAAAGAAAAAAAATTGGGTTTAGTGCCCCTTTAAACATGACAGACAAATCAGCTCTTAATGATCTGATTACCTTTCTTGGGGAGTCTGAAACAAATTATATTACTACTGTGGATGACTGGCGTAAAATCCTTAAACTTAAATCACACTTTGTTCCGCCCAGTAATATATCACCACAGTCCACTACATTTCTCAATCTAGTATGTAAAGACATATTGACAATACAGGAACCTAAAGTTAACACACATGCTAACCTGTCCAAATTAGAAATAGAAGCTATCACTGAAATGCCTAAGTGGACTGATGTACAGATTAAAAATAGCGACAAAGGCGAGAACATTGTGATATGGCCAAATACCATGTATATATCAGATTACAAAAAGGAATTACAAAAAACTGTTAGGGAATCCTACAGAAAGTTTTCAAGAAAATTATAATAAACTGATAGATTCTGCTCTTACTCACAAGGTGATTGACAAAAAACAGAATTTATGTTTACCTGATAAATTACTTTCTCCAACGGTGTGTCCGGTCCACGGCGTCATCCTTACTTGTGGGATATTCTCTTCCCCAACTGGAAATGGCAAAGAGCCCAGCAAAGCTGGTCACATGATCCCTCCTAGGCTCCGCCTACCCCAGTCATTCGACCGACGTTAAGGAGGAATATTTGCATAGGAGAAACCATATGGTACCGTGGTGACTGTAGTTAAAGAAAATAAATTATCAGACCTGATTAAAAAAACCAGGGCGGGCCGTGGACCGGACACACCGTTGGAGAAAGTAATTTATCAGGTAAACATAAATTCTGTTTTCTCCAACATAGGTGTGTCCGGTCCACGGCGTCATCCTTACTTGTGGGAACCAATACCAAAGCTTTAGGACACGGATGAAGGGAGGGAGCAAATCAGGTCACCTAAATGGAAGGCACCACGGTTTGCAAAACCTTTCTCCCAAAAATAGCCTCAGAAGAAGCAAAAGTATCAAACTTGTAAAATTTGGTAAAAGTGTGCAGTGAAGACCAAGTCGCTGCCCTACATATCTGATCAACAGAAGCCTCGTTCTTGAAGGCCCATGTGGAAGCCACAGCCCTAGTGGAATGAGCTGTGATTCTTTCGGGAGGCTGCCGTCCGGCAGTCACGTAAGCCAATCTGATGATGCTTTTAATCCAAAAAGAGAGAGAGGTAGAAGTTGCTTTTTGACCTCTCCTTTTACCGGAATAAACAACAAACAAGGAAGATGTTTGTCTAAAATCCTTTGTAGCATCTAAATAGAATTTTAGAGCGCGAACAACATCCAAATTGTGCAACAAACGTTCCTTCTTTGAAACTGGTTTCGGACACAGAGAAGGTACGATAATCTCCTGGTTAATGTTTTTGTTAGAAACAACTTTTGGAAGAAAACCAGGTTTAGTACGTAAAACCACCTTATCTGCATGGAACACCAGATAAGGAGGAGAACACTGCAGAGCAGATAATTCTGAAACTCTTCTAGCAGAAGAAATTGCAACTAAAAACAAAACTTTCCAAGATAATAACTTAATATCAACGGAATGTAAGGGTTCAAACGGAACCCCCTGAAGAACTGAAAGAACTAAATTGAGACTCCAAGGAGGAGTCAAAGGTTTGTAAACAGGCTTAATTCTAACCAGAGCCTGAACAAAGGCTTGAACATCTGGCACAGCTGCCAGCTTTTTGTGAAGTAACACAGACAAGGCAGAAATCTGTCCCTTCAGGGAACTTGCAGATAATCCTTTTTCCAATCCTTCTTGAAGGAAGGATAGAATCTTAGGAATCTTAACCTTGTCCCAAGGGAATCCTTTAGATTCACACCAACAGATATATTTTTCCCAAATTTTGTGGTAAATCTTTCTAGTTACAGGCTTTCTGGCCTGAACAAGAGTATCGATAACAGAATCTGAGAACCCTCGCTTCGATAAGATCAAGCGTTCAATCTCCAAGCAGTCAGCTGGAGTGAAACCAGGTTCGGATGTTCGAACGGACCCTGAACAAGAAGGTCTCGTCTCAAAGGTAGCTTCCAAGGTGGAGCCGATGACATATTCACCAGATCTGCATACCAAGTCCTGCGTGGCCACGCAGGAGCTATCAAGATCACCGACGCCCTCTCCTGATTGATCCTGGCTACCAGCCTGGGGATGAGAGGAAACGGCGGGAACACATAAGCTAGTTTGAAGGTCCAAGGTGCTACTAGTGCATCCACTAGAGCCGCCTTGGGATCCCTGGATCTGGACCCGTAGCAAGGAACTTTGAAGTTCTGACGAGAGGCCATCAGATCCATGTCTGGAATGCCCCACAGCTGAGTGACTTGGGCAAAGATTTCCGGATGGAGTTCCCACTCCCCCGGATGCAATGTCTGACGACTCAGAAAATCCGCTTCCCAATTTTCCACTCCTGGGATGTGGATAGCGGACAGGTGGCAGGAGTGAGACTCCGCCCATAGAATGATTTTGGTCACTTCTTCCATCGCTAGGGAACTCCTTGTTCCCCCCTGATGGTTGATGTACGCAACAGTTGTCATGTTGTCTGATTGAAACCATATGAACTTGGCCCTCGCTAGCTGAGGCCAAGCCTTGAGAGCATTGAATATCGCTCTCAGTTCCAGAATATTTATCGGTAGAAGAGATTCTTCCCGAGACCAAAGACCCTGAGCTTTCAGGGATCCCCAGACCGCGCCCCAGCCCATCAGACTGGCGTCGGTCGTGACAATGACCCACTCTGGTCTGCGGAATGTCATCCCTTGTGACAGGTTGTCCAGGGACAGCCACCAACGGAGTGAGTCTCTGGTCCTCTGATTTACTTGTATCTTCGGAGACAAGTCTGTATAATCCCCATTCCAAGCCATCTCCGTGGAGATGTTGCCTGTACAACGGCAAAGAGAATGACTGGGGTAGGCGGAGCCTAGGAGGGATCATGTGACCAGCTTTGCTGGGCTCTTTGCCATTTCCTGTTGGGGAAGAGAATATCCCACAAGTAAGGATGACGCCGTGGACCGGACACACCTATGTTGGAGAAAAGAACACACGTTCCTCTCAGTCAGTAATCCAAGGGTAGCCACTCTTTATCTTCTACCGAAGATTCATAAAGACAATAGGTGTCCTCCGGGGAGACCAATCGTCTTTGGGATTGGTTCTCTCACGGAAAAAGCCAGCAAGTACATAGATGCTCGGCTACAGAAAATTGTGGAAACCCTTCCCTCATACACACGAGACACGATGCATGTACTAAACAAAAACAGAATTTATGTTTACCTGATAAATTTCTTTCTCCAACGGTGTGTCCGGTCCACGGCGTCATCCTTACTTGTGGGATATTCTCTTCCCCAACAGGAAATGGCAAAGAGCCCAGCAAAGCTGGTCACATGATCCCTCCTAGGCTCCGCCTACCCCAGTCATTCGACCGACGTTAAGGAGGAATAATAGCATAGGAGAAACCATATGGTACCGTGGTGACTGTAGTTAAAGAAAATAAATTATCAGACCTGATTAAAAAACCAGGGCGGGCCGTGGACCGGACACACCGTTGGAGAAAGAAATTTATCAGGTAAACATAAATTCTGTTTTCTCCAACATAGGTGTGTCCGGTCCACGGCGTCATCCTTACTTGTGGGAACCAATACCAAAGCTTTAGGACACGGATGAAGGGAGGGAGCAAATCAGGTCACCTAAATGGAAGGCACCACGGCTTGCAAAACCTTTCTCCCAAAAATAGCCTCAGAAGAAGCAAAAGTATCAAACTTGTAAAATTTGGTAAAAGTGTGCAGTGAAGACCAAGTCGCTGCCCTACATATCTGATCAACAGAAGCCTCGTTCTTGAAGGCCCATGTGGAAGCCACAGCCCTAGTGGAATGAGCTGTGATTCTTTCGGGAGGCTGCCGTCCGGCAGTCTCGTAAGCCAATCTGATGATGCTTTTAATCCAAAAAGAGAGAGAGGTAGAAGTTGCTTTTTGACCTCTCCTTTTACCTGAATAAACAACAAACAAGGAAGATGTTTGTCTAAAATCCTTTGTAGCATCTAAATAGAATTTTAGAGCGCGAACAACATCCAAATTGTGCAACAAGCGTTCCTTCTTTGAAACTGGTTTCGGACACAGAGAAGGTACGATAATCTCCTGGTTAATGTTTTTGTTAGAAACAACTTTTGGAAGAAAACCAGGTTTAGTACGTAAAACCACCTTATCTGCAAGGAACACCAGATAAGGAGGAGAACACTGCAGAGCAGATAATTCTGAAACTCTTCTAGCAGAAGAAATTGCAACTAAAAACAAAACTTTCCAAGATAATAACTTAATATCAACAGAATGTAAGGGTTCAAACGGAACCCCCTGAAGAACTGAAAGAACTAAATTGAGACTCCAAGGAGGAGTCAAAGGTTTGTAAACAGGCTTGATTCTAACCAGAGCCTGAACAAAGGCTTGAACATCTGGCACAGCTGCCAGTTTTTTGTGAAGTAACACCGACAAGGCAGAAATCTGTCCCTTCAGGGAACTTGCCGATAATCCTTTTTCCAATCCTTCTTGAAGGAAGGATAGAATCCTAGGAATCTTAACCTTGTCCCAAGGGAATCCTTTAGATTCACACCAACAGATATATTTTTTCCAAATTTTGTGGTAAATCTTTCTAGTTACAGGCTTTCTGGCCTGAACAAGAGTATCGATAACAGAATCTGAGAAACCTCGCTTCGATAAAATCAAGCGTTCAATCTCCAAGCAGTCAGCTGGAGTGAAACCAGATCCGGATGTTCGAACGGACCCTGAACAAGAAGGTCTCGTCTCAAAGGTAGCTTCCAAGGTGGAGCCGATGACATATTCACCAGATCTGCATACCAAGTCCTGCGTGGCCACGCAGGAGCTATCAAGATCACCGACGCCCTCTCCTGATTGATCCTGGCTACCAGCCTGGGGATGAGAGGAAACGGCGGGAACACATAAGCTAGTTTGAAGGTCCAAGGTGCTACTAGTGCATCCACTAGAGCCGCCTTGGGATCCCTGGATCTGGACCCGTAGCAAGGAACTTTGAAGATCTGACGAGAGGCCATCAGATCCATGTCTGGAATGCCCCATAGTTGAGTGACTTGGGCAAAGATTTCCGGATGGAGTTCCCACTCCCCCGGATGCAATGTCTGACGACTCAGAAAATCCGCTTCCCAATTTTCCACTCCCGGGATGTGGATAGCAGACAGGTGGCAGGAGTGAGACTCCGCCCATAGAATAATCTTGGTCACTTCTTCCATCGCTAGGGAACTCCTTGTTCCCCCCTGATGGTTGATGTACGCAACAGTCGTCATGTTGTCTGATTGAAACCGTATGAACTTGGTCCTCGCTAGCTGAGGCCAAGCCTTGAGAGCATTGAATATCGCTCTCAGTTCCAGAATATTTATCGGTAGAAGAGATTCTTCCCGAGACCAAAGACCCTGAGCTTTCAGGGATCCCCAGACCGCGCCCCAGCCCATCAGACTGGCGTCGGTCGTGACAATGACCCACTCTGGTCTGCGGAATGTCATCCCACGTGACAGGTTGTCCAGGGACAGCCACCAACGGAGTGAGTCTCTGGTCCTCTGATTTACTTGTATCTTTGGAGACAAGTCTGTATAGTCCCCATTCCACTGACTGAGCATGCACAGTTGTAATGGTCTTAGATGAATGCGCGCAAAAGGAACTATGTCCATTGCCGCTACCATCAACCCGATCACTTCCATGCACTGAGCTATGGAAGGAAGAGGAACGGAATGAAGTATCCGACAAGAGTCCAGAAGTTTTGTCTTTCTGGCCTCTGTTAGAAAAATCCTCATTTCTGAGGAGTCTATAATTGTTCCCAAGAAGGGAACCCTTGTTGACGGGGATAGAGAACTCTTTTCCACGTTCACTTTCCAGCCGTGAGATCTGAGAAAGGCCAGGACGATGTCCGTGTGAGCCTTTGCTCGAGGGAGGGACGACGCTTGAATCAGAATGTCGTCCAGGTAAGGTACTACTGCAATGCCCCTTGGTCTTAGCACCGCTAGAAGGGACCCTAGTACCTTTGTGAAAATCCTTGGAGCAGTGGCTAATCCGAAAGGAAGCGCCACAAACTGGTAATGTTTGTCCAGGAATGCAAACCTTAGGAACCGATGATGTTCCTTGTGGATAGGAATATGTAGATACGCATCCTTTAAATCCACCGTGGTCATGAATTGACCTTCCTGGATGGAAGGAAGGATAGTTCGAATGGTTTCCATCTTGAAAGATGGGACCTTGAGAAATTTGTTTAAGATCTTGAGATCTAGGATTGGTCTGAATGTTCCCTCTTTTTTGGGAACTATGAACAGATTGGAGTAGAACCCCATCCCTTGTTCTCTCAATGGAACAGGATGAATCACTCCCATTTTTAACAGGTCTTCTACGCAGAGTAAGAACGCCTGTCTTTTTATGTGGTCTGAAGACAACTGAGACCTGTGGAACCTTCCCCTTGGGGGAAGTCCCTTGAATTCCAGAAGATAACCCTGGGAGACTATTTCTAGCGCCCAAGGATCCAGAACATCTCTTGCCCAAGCCTGAGCGAAGAGAGAGAGTCTGCCCCCCACCAGATCCGGTCCCGGATCGGGGGCCGATATTTCATGCTGTCTTAGTAGCAGTGGCAGGTTTCTTTGCCTGCTTTCCCTTGTTCCAGCCTTGCATTGGTCTCCAAGCTGGCTTGGCCTGAGAAGTATTACCTTCTTGCTTAGAGGACGTAGCACCTTGGGCTGGTCCGTTTTTACGAAAGGGACGAAAATTAGGTCTATTTTTTGCCTTGAAAGGCCGATCCTGAGGAAGGGCATGGCCCTTACCCCCAGTGATATCAGAGATAATCTCTTTCAAGTCAGGACCAAACAGCGTTTTCCCCTTGAAAGGAATGTTTAGTAGCTTGTTCTTGGAAGACGCATCAGCCGACCAAGATTTCAACCAAAGCGCTCTGCGCGCCACAATAGCAAACCCAGAATTCTTAGCCGCTAACTTAGCCAATTGCAAAGAGGCGTCTAGAGTGAAAGAATTAGCCAATTTGAGAGCATTGACTCTGTCCATAATCTCCTCATAAGGAGGCGAGTCACTATCGAGCACCTTAATCAGTTCATCAAACCAGAAATATGCGGCTGTAGTGACAGGGACAATGCATGAAATGGGTTGTAGAAGGTAACCCTGCTGAACAAACATCTTTTTAAGCAAACCTTCTAATTTTTTATCCATAGGATCTTTGAAAGCACAACTATCCTCTATGGGAATAGTGGTGCGTTTGTTTAAAGTAGAAACCGCTCCCTCGACCTTGGGGACTGACTGCCATAAGTCCTTTCTGGGGTCGACCATAGGAAACAATTTTTTAAATATGAAGGAATTGTTCAAAATTCACCAAACTTTCACCACAGTGTCTTAAAGCCTTGAAAATATTGCACACCAAATTTGGAAGCTTTAACCCTTAAAATAACGGAACCGGAGCCGTTTTAAGCTTTAACCCCTTTACAGTCCCTGGTATCTGCTTTGCTGAGACCCAACCAAACCCAAGGGGAATACGATACCAAATGATGCCTTCAGAAGTCTTTTGTAAGTATCAGAGCTCCTCTCACATGCGACTGCATGCCATGCCTCTCAAAAACAAGTGCGCAACACCGGCGCGAAAATGAGACTCTGCCTATGCTTTGGGAAAGCCCCTAAAGAATAAGGTGTCTAAAACAGTGCCTGCCGATATTATTATATCAAAATACCCAGAATAAATGATTCCTCAAGGCTAAATAAGTGTTAATTCAATCGATTTAGCCCAAAAAATGTCTACAGTCTAAATAAGCCCTTGTGAAGCCCTTATTTACAATCGTAATAAACATGGCTTACCGGATCCCATAGGGAAAATGACAGCTTCCAGCATTACATCGTCTTGTTAGAATGTGTCATACCTCAAGCAGCAAAGACTGCAAACTGTTCCCCCAACTGAAGTTAATGCTCTCAACAGTCCTGTGTGGAACAGCCATGGATTTTAGTTACGGTTGCTAAAATCATTTTCCTCATACAAACAGAATTCTTCATCTCTTTTCTGTTTCTGAGTAAATAGTACGTACCAGCACTATTTGAAAATAACAAACTCTTGATTGAATAATGAAAAACTACAGTTAAACACTAAAAAACTCTAAGCCATCTCCGTGGAGATGTTGCCTGTACAACGGCAAAGAGAATGACTGGGGTAGGCGGAGCCTAGGAGGGATCATGTGACCAGCTTTGCTGGGCTCTTTGCCATTTCCTGTTGGGGAAGAGAATATCCCACAAGTAAGGATGACGCCGTGGACCGGACACACCTATGTTGGAGAAATACAAAACATCAATATAAATGCAAAGTCTGTACTTGTTACCTGTGACGTAGAGTCCCTGTATACAAGTATACAGACTGATTGGGGCATTAAAGCAGTTGCCTATTTTCTTAAAAAAGATGAACACCTGGAGGTGGAAACTAATGAATTTATTATTAAACTGTTGAAATTCATTCTAACACACAACTACTTTGTCTTTGATGACAAATTTTACCTCCAGGTATGTGGCACGACCATGGGCACTTCTTGTGCCCCTACGTATGCTAATATATACCTAGGCTGGTGGGAAGAAGTGGTAGTATTCCATACATCTATGAATAACTGCACTCTATACATCTCCCACTGGTCTAGGTATATAGATGATATTTTGTTTGTGTGCGAGGGACCTACTGAACTATTGGAGGATTTTTTTCAAAGTACTCAACACCAATCCTTTTGGCCTATTTCTGACATATAAAATTGCCACAGACAAGGTAGAATTTCTTGACTTGACCATACATAAGGAAGAAAAAGGTTTAAGGACTGAGGCATTCAGGAAACAAACAGCCACAAATAATATATTGCATGCCACCAGCCACCACCACCCCTCCACTATAAGAGGTCTCCTGTATGGAGAATATCTCAGGTTAAGGAGAAATTCTACTACCCAGCACTCCTTCAAGAAAGCTGCTAATGATCTGAGGAATAGACTCTTTGAACGGGGCTATTCAAAAAATCTTTTGGCTAGAGAATATCAGAGAGCCCTTTATAAGGATCGATGTGACCTTTTAAAACCCAAAGAGCACCAGGCATCAGAAACCTTGAGATTTATCACCACTTTCAATTGCCAAAGAGATGAATTAAAAAAAATAGTTCAGAATCACTGGCATATTTTGAAGAGTGATGAAAAATTACAAGAAATTTTACCTGACAAACCCTCTTTTACATTTAGGAGGGCTAAAAACCTCACAGACAATCTGATCTCATGTCACTTTAATAGGAACGCGAAAAAAATACCAATTTATAGAGACTCTATCCCTTGCAGACATTGTAAATTCTGCCAATACATGGTGAAAAAAGAAATGATTAAAGACAGATTTGATAAAATGTGTAAAATCAAAACGCATATCAATTGTCAAAGTACAGACGTGATATACTGTCTATCATGTTCATGTGACATCTACTATGTTGGCATGACTACCTGCAAACTGGGTACCAGAGTGACGGAACATCTTAGCAACATACGTAATGCCCAAAAAGATCTTGATAAGGGCAAATAAATAACTAAAATGTTGCAAGGCATTTTCTGAGATACCATAATGGTAAACCCAGGACTTTTAAATGTTGGGGGTTAGAACAACTCAAGTCAGGTATAAGAGGAGGGAATTGTGAAAAAGTCTTACTCCAAAAGGAGACTAATTTGATTTTTAAACTAAACACTATCATGCCGAAAGGCATGAATGAAGCAAATAATTATTGGGTGTTTCTGTAATATCATGATTTCATCTCGGTTTGGTTCCTAATGCAATAATTCTATTATTCTCTATGAAGTGTGTCTTAACTGTGGTAACTAATCTACATGTCTTAGAGTTACTCCATAATACCCCTATAACACCATGAAATATATAAATGCCACATACTCAATTATGTGTGGTATCATTATTACTAAGCCTATAACTATTGCATTATTGACATGTTGGAATGACATGCCCTCTAAGTTTAGTAGAGAATGTGATATGGTTTATGTATATCAACAATGGGCACACTATCTATCATTATACATTTCTGAAGGGCATAAGGGAAGTTATAGCATATGGAGTCACTAAGTAAGAGGTCAGGTTCCAAGTGTATCATGTGATTAGGATACAATTTTTGATATATATATATATTAAAAATGAACAAATGGCAGCACTCACTGGTCCTTTAAATGTGTAATTTATTTTGTGACGTTTCGGGGACCGTATCCCCTTCCTCAGACAGAGAACACATAGAGAATGCCTTCATTTATACAAACCAACACCAATGAAACACAACACCCACCCCCAAAAGTGAAAAAAAACGCCAAAAGGTTGTCATAGCAACCTCTCAAACAATGTACACATCCACACAACTCACCCAATAGACAGGAGTGTAAACATATGACATCAGATCATAACAGTTCTCATCACTTCACTTGTAATCATAATGAACATTAATAGCTATATGAAGCGTAAACTGCTGTATAAGCAACAAAGAACATAGCTTAAGTCAGTTACCACCGATCCTGCACAAATTGTTGGTGTTAAAAGCATATGCGATACTGACATGAAGTAAACCAGCGCATCCCACTGAAACCATAGATCTATTGTCAGGCACCAAATATTACTGTTGCAATCCACACATACTTATTAAGGGGGGGCCTTGTAGTGCACAATCAGACACATGAGTATACAGTGTATGTTAAAACCCGCTGATTAGTACATACCTAACAGAGCAGGCTATTGCAAGCTAACGAGGACCGCACATACAGCATACGTCACGGAGCGACACTATCAGTGTGTCAGTGTGTCTCCCGGAAGCGGCGTCTAGTACGTCATTACGCTGACCAGATGTAAACAACGCAGCAGTTGTCATCCCAGAGACACGCTGATACTGCTTGTAGAAAAATGTATAATGTTCATACTTTGCACGTTCAAACAGGGGCATGTATACATACTAAGCATCCAGGCAGCAGCTCATGCACATATCTAGGATAATACTAATACAGGAAGCAAAGCAGCCCACATGTGTATATTAAAGCACCACAGCATACATCCAATGTGGCAAGGGTATAATTGATCAGAGGGGAAAGTTACCGAAATACCATAGTGATACATTGAACATTAACTACTCAATATAAATGAAAAAGGGTTCCTGACAAGAAACTACGTAGCGGAGAACATGGTAATTAGATGAAATATACATGATCCAACTATAGTTGCTCAATGAAGCCAAGTAATGAAAAAATGCAACAAGATGTAAACAAAATAAGGAGACAAATGCAAAAAAATATATAAGAAAATATAGAAAAATGTCATCTAATAACCATGTTCTTCGCTACGTAGTTTCTTGTCAGGAACGGGGGAGACCCGAAAACGTTTACCAATAAAGGTGGTTGTAAACGGAGAGTGCCTTCCCTGCTATTTTTGGATATATATATATATATATATATATATATATATATATATATATATATATATATATATATATATATATATATATATATATATATATATATATACACACACAAAAAACATAATTTATGCTTACCTGATAAATTCCTTTCTTCTGTTGTGTGATCAGTCCACGGGTCATCATTACTTCTGGGATATAACTCCTCCCCAACAGGAAATGCAAGAGGATTCACCCAGCAGAGCTGATATAGCTCCTCCCCTCTACGTCAGTCCCAGTCATTCGACCAAGAATCAACGAGAAAGGAGTAACCAAGGGTGAAGTGGTGACTGGAGTGTAATTTAAAAGATATTTACCTGCCTTAAAAACAGGGCGGGCCGTGGACTGATCACACAACAGAAGAAAGGAATTTATCAGGTAAGCATAAATTATGTTTTCTTCTGTTATGTGTGATCAGTCCACGGGTCATCATTACTTCTGGGATACCAATACCAAAGCAAAAGTACACGGATGACGGGAGGGATAGGCAGGCTCATTATACAGAAGGAACCACTGCCTGAAGAACCTTTCTCCCAAAAATAGCCTCCGAAGAAGCAAAAGTGTCAAATTTGTAAAATTTGGAAAAAGTATGAAGCGAAGACCAAGTTGCAGCCTTGCAAATCTGTTCAACAGAGGCCTCATTCTTAAAGGCCCAAGTGGAAGCCACAGCTCTAGTGGAGTGAGCCGTAATTCTTTCAGGAGGCTGCTGTCCAGCAGTCTCATAGGCTAAACGTATTATGCTACGAAGCCAAAAAGAGAGAGAAGTAGCAGAAGCTTTTTGACCTCTCCTCTGTCCAGAATAAATGACAAACAGGGAAGAAGTTTGGCGAAAATCTTTAGTTGCCTGCAAGTAAAACTTGAGGGCACGAACTACATCCAGATTGTGTAGAAGACGTTCCTTCTTTGAAGAAGGATTTGGACACAAGGATGGAACAACAATCTCTTGATTGATATTCCTGTCAGTGACTACCTTAGGTAAGAACCCAGGTTTAGTACGCAGAACTACCTTGTCTGAGTGAAAAATCAGATAAGGAGAATCACAATGTAATGCTGATAACTCACAGACTCTTCGAGCCGAGGAGATAGCCATTAAAAACAGAACTTTCCAAGATAACAATTTTATATCAACGGAATGAAGGGGTTCAAACGGAACACCCTGTAAAACGTTAAGAACTAAGTTTAAACTCCATGGCGGAGCAACGGTTTTAAACACAGGCTTGATCCTAGCTAAAGCCTGACAAAAGGCCTGGACGTCTGGATTTTCTGACAGACGCCTGTGTAACAAAATGGACAGAGCTGAAATCTGTCCCTTTAATGAACTGGCTGATAAACCCTTTTCTAAACCTTCTTGTAGAAAGGACAATATCCTAGGGATCCTAACCTTACTCCAGGAGTAACGTTTGGATTCACACCAGTATAGGTATTTGCGCCATATTTTATGGTAAATCTTTCTGGTAACAGGCTTCCTAGCCTGTATCAGGGTATCAATAACCGACTCAGAAAAACCACGTTTTGATAAAATCAAGCGTTCAATTTCCAAGCAGTCAGATTCAGAGAAGTTAGATTTTGATGTTTGAATGGACCCTGTATCAGAAGGTCCTGTCTTAGAGGTAGAGACCAAGGCGGACAGGATGACATGTCCACTAGATCTGCATACCAAGTCCTGCGTGGCCATGCAGGCGCTATTAGAATCACAGATGCTCTCTCCTGTTTGATTTTGGCAATCAATCGAGGAAGCAGCGGGAAGGGTGGAAACACATAAGCCATCCCGAAGTTCCAAGGTGCTGTCAAAGCATCTATCAGAACCGCTCCCGGATCCCTGGATCTGGACCCGTAGTGAGGAAGTTTGGCGTTCTGGCGAGACGCCATGAGATCTATCTCTGGTTTGCCCCAACGTCGAAGTATTTGGGCAAAGACCTCCGGATGAAGTTCCCACTCTCCCGGATGAAAAGTCTGGCGACTCAAGAAATCCGCCTCCCAGTTCTCCACTCCCGGGATGTGGATTGCTGACAGGTGGCAAGAGTGAGACTCTGCCCAGCGAATTATCTTTGATACTTCCATCATTGCTAGGGAGCTCCTTGTCCCTCCCTGATGGTTGATGTAAGCTACAGTCGTGATATTGTCCGACTGAAACCTGATGAACCCCCGAGTTGTTAATTGGGGCCAAGCCAGAAGGGCATTGAGAACTGCTCTCAATTCCAGAATGTTTATTGGAAGGAGACTCTCCTCCTGATTCCATAATCCCTGAGCCTTCAGAGAATTCCAGACAGCGCCCCAACCTAGTAGGCTGGCGTCTGTTGTTACGATTGTCCAGTCTGGCCTGCTGAATGGCATCCCCCTGGACAGGTGTGGCCGATAAAGCCACCATAGAAGAGAATTTCTGGTCTCTTGATTCAGATTCAGAGTAGGGGACAAATCTGAGTAATCCCCATTCCACTGACTTAGCATGCACAATTGCAGCGGTCTGAGGTGTAGGCGTGCAAAAGGTACTATGTCCATTGCCGCTACCATTAAGCCGATCACCTCCATGCATTGAGCTACTGACGGGTGTTGAATGGAATGGAGGACACGGCATGCATCTTGAAGCTTTGTTAACCTGTCTTCTGTCAGGTAAATCTTCATTTCTACAGAATCTATAAGAGTGCCCAAGAATGGAACTCTTGTGAGAGGAAAAAGAGAACTCTTCTTTTCGTTCACTTTCCATCCATGCGACCTTAGAAATGCCAGAACTAACTCTGTATGAGACTTGGCAGTTTGAAAGCTTGAAGCTTGTATTAGAATGTCGTCTAGGTACGGAGCTACCGAAATCCCTCGCGGTCTTAGTACCGCCAGAAGGGCACCCAGAACCTTTGTGAAGATTCTTGGGGCCGTAGCCAATCCGAATGGAAGAGCTACGAACTGGTAGTGCCTGTCTAGGAAGGCAAACCTTAGATACCGGTGATGATCTTTGTGAATCGGTATGTGAAGGTAAGCATCTTTTAAATCCACTGTGGTCATGTACTGACCCTTTTGGATCATGGGTAAGATTGTCCGAATAGTTTCCATTTTGAACGATGGAACTCTTAGGAATTTGTTTAGAATCTTTAAATCTAAGATTGGCCTGAAAGTTCCCTCTTTTTTGGGAACCACAAACAGGTTTGAGTAGAACCCTTGTCCTTGTTCCGACTGCGGAACCGGATGGATCACTCCCATTAATAACAGATCTTGTACACAGCGTAGAAACGCTTCTCTCTTTATCTGGTTTGTTGACAACCTTGACAGATGAAATCTCCCTCTTGGGGGAGATAATTTGAAGTCTAGAAGGTATCCCTGAGATATGATCTCTAGCGCCCAGGGATCCTGAACATCTCTTGCCCAGGCCTGGGCGAAGAGAGAAAGTCTGCCCCCCACTAGATCCGGTCCCGGATCGGGGGCTCTCGGTTCATGCTGTCTTTGGGGCAGCAGCAGGTTTCCTGGCCTGTTTGCCCTTGTTCCAGGACTGGTTAGGTTTCCAGCCTTGCCTGTAACGAGCAACAGCTCCTTCCTGTTTTGGTGCAGTGGAGGTTGATGCTGCTCCTGTTTTGAAATTCCGAAAGGGACGAAAATTAGACTGTCTAGCCTTAGCTTTGGCTTTGTCTTGAGGTAGGGCGTGGCCCTTACCTCCTGTAATGTCAGCGATAATTTCTTTCAAACCGGGCCCAAATAAAGACTGCCCCTTGAAAGGTATATTAAGTAATTTGGACTTAGAAGTAACATCAGCTGACCAGGATTTTAGCCACAGTGCCCTACGTGCCTGTATGGCGAATCCTGAGTTCTTAGCCGTAAGTTTGGTTAAATGTACTACGGCCTCCGAAATGAATGAATTAGCTAGTTTAAGGACTCTAAGCCTGTCCATAATGTCGTCTAGCGTAGATGAACTAAGGTTCTCTTCCAGAGACTCAATCCAAAATGCTGCCGCAGCCGTAATCGGCGCGATACATGCAAGGGGTTGCAATATAAAACCTTGTTGAACAAACATTTTCTTAAGGTAACCCTCTAATTTTTTATCCATTGGATCTGAAAAAGCACAGCTATCCTCCACCGGGATAGTGGTACGCTTAGCTAAAGTAGAAACTGCTCCCTCCACCTTAGGGACCGTTTGCCATAAGTCCCGAGTGGTGGCGTCTATTGGAAACATTTTTCTAAATATTGGAGGGGGTGAGAACGGCACACCGGGTCTATCCCACTCCTTAGTAACAATTTCAGTTAATCTCTTAGGTATAGGAAAAACGTCAGTACTCGCCGGTACCGCAAAGTATTTATCCAACCTACACAGTTTCTCTGGTATTGCAACGGTGTTACAATCATTGAGAGCTGCTAAGACCTCCCCTAGTAATACACGGAGGTTCTCCAATTTAAATTTAAAATTTGAAATATCTGAATCCAATCTGTTTGGATCAGAACCGTCACCCACAGAATGAAGCTCTCCGTCCTCATGCTCTGCCAGCTGTGACGCAGTATCAGACATGGCCCTAGTATTGTCAGCGCACTCTGTTCTCACCCCAGAGTGATCGCGCTTGCCTCTTAGTTCTGGTAATTTAGACAAAACTTCAGTCATAACAGTAGCCATATCATGTAATGTTATCTGTAATGGCCGTCCAGATGTACTAGGCGCCATAATATCACGCACCTCCCGGGCGGGAGATGCAGGTACTGCCGCGTGAGGCGAGTTAGTCGGCATAACTCTCCCCTCGCAGTTTGGTGAAATTTGTTCACATTGTACAGATTGACTCTTATTTAAAGTAGCATCAATACAGTTAGTACATAAATTTCTATTGGGCTCCACCTTGGCATTGGAACAAATGACACAGATATCTTCCTCTGAGTCAGACATGTTTAACACACTAGCAATAACTTGCAACCTGGTTATAATCTTTTTTAGCAAAAACGTACTGTGCCTCAAAGAGGTACTAAACGATTAAATGACAGTTGAGATAATGAACTGAAAAACAGTTATAGCATCAAACTTTAAAACAACACAACTTTTAGCAAAGGTTTTGTTCCCATTAGTAAAATAACAATAATTAAATTTGAAATAAAAATTACAGAGCAACGTTTTTATTCACAGTCAATATAAAATTCTCACAGCTCTGCTGAGAGAATATACCTCCCTTCAAAGAAGTTTGAAGACCCCTTAGATCTGTCAGAGATGAACCGGATCATGCAGGAAATATAAGAGTAGCTGACTGGAAATTTTTGATGCGTAGCAAAGAGCGCCAAAAAACGGCCCCTCCCTCTCACACACAGCAGTGAAGAGAAACGAAACTGTCACAATTAAAGCAAACAACTGCCAAGTGGAAAATAATGCCCAAATATTTATTCACTCAGTACCTCAGCAATGTAAACGATTCTACATTCCAGCAAAAACGTTTAACATGACAAATACTTATTAAAAGGATTAGTGACCTTTAACAGAGTAGTTCCGGTGAAATACCATCCCCAGAATACTGAAGTGTATACATACATGTCATTATAACGGTATGGCAGGATTTTTTCATCAATTCCATTCAGAAAATAAAAACTGCTACATACCTCAATGCAGATTCATCTGCCCGCTGTCCCCTGATCTGAAGCTTTTACCTCCCTCAGATGGCCGAGAACAGCAATATGATCTTAACTACTCCGGTTAAAATCATAGTAAAAAACTCTGGTAGATTCTTCTTCAAACTCTGCCAGAGAAGTAATAACACGCTCCGGTGCTATTGTAAAATAACAAACTTTTGATTGAAGTCATAAAAACTAAGTATAATCACCATAGTCCTCTCACACATCCTATCTAGTTGTTGGGTGCAAGAGAATGACAGGGACTGACGTAGAGGGGAGGAGCTATATCAGCTCTGCTGGGTGAATCCTCTTGCATTTCCTGTTGGGGAGGAGTTATATCCCAGAAGTAATGATGACCCGTGGACTGATCACACATAACAGAAGAAATAGGTGTATGTGCACTCTCACCAACGTTTTGCAGCTGTCATGGTGCTATAAGTAGGTTTGTAAAAATGCAAAAAAGGAAGCACTCACTGAGTTTTCTTCAAAATGTGACAAGCAAATATGATGCAGTTTGTGATGTTTCGGGACAGCAACAGTCCCTTCCTCTGACAAGTTAACAATGAACAAAATCAGCCTTTAAATAGGCTCCAAATCACACTCCCCTCAAGATCAGCCAATCAAGGCTGAATAACAAACACACCCCTTCAGTGACCAATAGAAAACAGTGGTATATATATGCAGAATGTTATTGTGAAAATATTGATAAAAAATTAAATAAAAATAAGCCCAGGATGATTCCTCCTGATGGTAGTCATGCCCCCACCTGATATCTCAATGTTGCCGAATTGTGTGCAAACTAGTGTATAAAAATACAAACAAACTAAGTCATAAAATCTTAGCCAATCCTCATTCATTTTGCATCAAACTCTGATGCGTCATCTAACCAGATCCTAGTTACCACCCACTGTTGTTAAGGACGCCCGACTCACCAATCTGTAAACTAATCATGACATATATATAGAAATATATATCTACCCCTGTCAGGGAGTTGGATCATCAAATACTGCGAGTACATAGTCTAATTATCCAATGTAGCATTATAACCTAATCAGTGTATAACACACGGTGCAATGTCATCATTGTTTAAATATCGATTACATAACCCCTTCCAAAACACAACAATTAAGAACCGCACTGGATAATTATATCACGCCATCAGCGTACCTTTACTAAGCACCTAAATTGTCAAAGACACCAATGTTATTCAATGTGTTCGCTTACCGCAATACCCAATCGCTGCTAGCCGCATATAAATATAAACAAAGTCTCATGGCCATCCAATGTCCAAACGCCATGTCAGAGTGGGAGTTGATGGAGGGGCGTGTCAGAGCACCATAACGCCTAAATCTACAAAGACATCAGTGTCATTCAATATCTCCATTTGCCGCAATGAAGATGTAAACAAAGTCTCATAGCTATCCAATGGCCAAACGCCATGTCAGAGTGGGCGTAGATGTAGAAGCGTGTCAAAACACCATAGTGTATACAATTATTTTATACGATTTGTGAACACAAAGTGCAATCAGCGAAATTATAAACCCTGCCTATTACAAGCAAACAATTATAAAACAAAAAACAAACACCCAAAATAAAGAATTTCAAAACATGTTCAGAATCAATTCCAATCTGTGTAATACACAAGTGTCATCAGATACCAACAATAAACAAATGAATCTTTATAGCCAAACCTACCACTAATCACCAATACAATAAAATGAATAAGCAAAAAAGAGAGCAGAACAATAATGTCTACTTTAGACAAAATATAATATAAAATAAAAAGACCATATCCACAGAGTTGGACCCAACCCGGCGCCAGAACCACTTGGATATTATGGTAAGCAGCATGTAATGTGTAGAGGGAGGGAGGCTTATATAATCGGAAACCAAAACAAATAATATATTACAATATGACCTATTGGTGAATGGCAACAAAATATCAAATAAAGGGCATGGCCAACCACCAGAGAACACAAAGAACTGGGTAACCACTAAATAAAGTGATACAATGTGTACAACATATAAAACAAAATAGAATCTTACACAATACTCTATAAAATATTAAAAACAAAAATTGGCACATTGAGGACTGACAAATACTAACTCAATGATGTAAAATTATGGGATACATTAGTATCTTATGGTCTATAAGGACAGGACAAAACTAACATCAAAGATGGCATAATGATATGTGACCACCTCTGTTGTACAGAGATGGACATACAACAAATGCCTGGATTTGCCTGACAACTTCTTTCAAATAATTTGAAGAAGGAATCAAAAAAAGGGGGACATTCATAACAATGGATCGTGGACTATCAAGAACTGGATATACATGAAGTAAATAAATGAAAAAAAGAATGATTATAATAAAAATATAAAGCTAAATGAGAAAATGAAAAATAAATAAATGTAAAGCATAAAAAATAAAAAAATATATATAGTATATAAAAATATATATATATAAAAAATATAGAAAAATGTATAAAAATGTATAGAAAAAGGAGAAATCAGGGATTAAATGTTGAGTTCCTCGATAAGCCAAAAGATAATGATATTCTCAGACCAATTAGTAAGGAACAATATGGACAATGGACTTTCTGTTATGGGATCGTAGACTCTCATAGAAAACATTGCCATCCTGTGTGGGTATTGAGACCCCTGGGATGTAAAGTCCCAAGTTCGTATATCCATCTTGATTCCTTGCGTAGCAATATATTGCCTCTGTCTCCTCCCCTTCTAGGAACTGGCACATGGTTGATTAGTCTGAATATCAGATCATTAACAGAGTGTCCCGCCTACAAAAAATGTCTCGCCACCGGTTGATCTGCTTTTCCATTCCGTATGGCCAGACGGATGCTTGACCTGTGGTTGGCCATCCTAGTTTTGGCGTCATCTGTTGTTTTGCCAACATAGAATTTGCCACAAGGGCAATTCAAAAGATATACTACAAACTTAGTAGTGTAGGTAAGAAAACGTCTGATCTTGTAGATTTTGTTGCTCTCTGGATGATGGAAATGTGGGCCAGTTAGCATACCACTGCAGGTCACACAACTGATGCAGCGATAACATCCTTTTTTCTTTGTTTTAAGCCACATTTGTGAATTTTCAGGATTAATATCTGCTTTAACCAGATAATCTCTGAGGTTTCTGCCACGTCTGAAGCCTATTCTTGGTGCTTTCTAATCTTTAAATGGTAGAGTGTGATCAGCTTCTACCAATTTCCATTCCTCTTTGATCATCCGTGTTAGCGGTACTACATCAAGGGAATACGTGGTCACAAAAGTCAGTTGGTTCATGGTATTCAGAGAAGTGCTGGCTACTGAGTCCACAGTCTGGAGCACTTGAGTTTTCATGTCTAATAGATCCCTTTGTTTGTATCCCCTTTGTGCAAAACGTTGTGACATCTCTTGTAGCTGTTGTTCACACAATACTTCATTAGTGTTGTTCCTGATTACCCGTTGGTATTGTGCCTTGGGGATATTGCGGATGAGGCTTGGTTGGTGACAACTTTTCGCATGCAATAATGAATTGCGATCAGTCTCTTTGCGAAATAGAGTTGTACCCAATTTTCCTTCTACTTTAAACACCCTAACATCCAGATAATCCACCGTTGTGTTGCTCACTGTATGTGTGAATTTGATGGGTCTTGCAAGTGAGTTGAGATGGTTAATCCAATCCAATAAACTGTTATCTCCATCGCCCCATACCAAAAACAAATTGTCAATATAGCGACAATAGTATCTGATGTGGTTATCTTCAAACACCTTCATCGACAGTGACTCATGTTGCGCCATAAACAGATTGGCCAGAGATGGGTTTGCTGGTAGAATGTTGTATCAAATAAAAAATAATTCTCTGTTAGACACAGAGTGAGTAGATCAATTATTACTTCTTCGGGGGGGCCAATATAAGCTGCTTTTCTTAGAACCTGGGTTACTGCCATATTACCTTCATGGTGGGGGATTACCGTGTAAAGGCTTGACACGTCCAGGGTGACCAAAAGGTCAAGGTCAGTGATGTTATCCAACTCAGTGATCTTCGTGATGAAATCATTAGAGTCCTGTATGTAAGATGGCATGTTTTTAACCAAAGGTTGCAGGTAAAAATCCACAAATTGGGCTAGAGGTTGAAGTAAAGAACCTCTAGCCAAGACGATCGGTCTCCCAGGAGGTTTTTCTGCATTTTTATGAACCTTTGGTAAGGTGTAAAGTAGAGGAATCAGTGGATGATCTCAACGCAAGAAATTGTAATTCTGTTGTGTGATTAGTTCTCTGTCTTTGTATTCAAGCAAAATTGTGTCAATTTTCTTCTTTAAACGGGAGGTTGGATCTCTCTAAGGGTTGGTATGTCTTGACATCGGTCAACTGTCGGACTTATAGTATGTTGTATCCATTAGAACTATTGCCCCACCCTTATCGGCGGGGCGAATCACAATTGAAGTGTCTTCACTTAAGGATTTGAGGGCCGTTCTTTCCTCCTTGGTCAGGTTATCCCTTATCCTCATATATGGTCTATCCTTGATTTTTTTGGAAAGAAAACCAGTTAGTGTGAATTTGGACCCTTGTGCAGTGCACCCACATTAGGGTTGTCTGTATACCCGAATTACTCTTCCCCCCTCCTACATTTTGCTTGACACACCGTGAGGACTGACAATATGACTAACAGGACATGGATCCCATGGATATAGAGATTCCTGTTAATCCAAGTGGCAGTATGCCTGAAGATAAACATGAGGATATCTTTATCTTCAGAGACGAAGATGCTGAATTGATCCGCTTCGGGTCTATTGAGGAACAGCAAGTAAAAGAATCACTACAAACCATGTATAACACACTAATCAAGTTAAAACAGAGAGAAATAGACCTAAATCTCCATGGTGCATACTTATCCGATTACCATAAAAAGAGGATGATACCGAGGGGCTTCAGAATTAGAAATATCCCCACCATTGGAAGGTCAAACAACGAATTTTGCATCAACTGGTGCAAAATTCTTAATAAATGTTCATTTGATTTAATGTTATTAGTTATTCGGGAGGTTGGTCGTCTCCTGAAAGAAGTTAAGACCGAAATACAATCATTTGAATTGGAGAAACAGGGAATTTTTGCATCAAACACTAACACTGACTGGTTGAGTAAATTAAGCCTCCAGATCAAGACCTACAAACAGGACCTCATTGCTTTTAAAAATCGCAAACTACATACAGTTACACAAGAATATTCATACAAATCCATTTATAGATGGATGATGTCACCAGAAGATAGGAGATCATACAGACCTAGAAGGGACCGTAGGCATACTAAGAAGTCTATAGTGACGGTGGACACCAGCTCTGGAGATAGCTCAGGAACTGAAACTCAACATGAGGACACAACTGGGACTCATAGGGGAGTCATCACCAGATCAAGAGGCAACATAAATCAATGGGAGCCCTCCAATACTAATATAACAGCATTACCCCCATTGGCGGCCCACCCATCAGCGAATCGTTTTTTAGGAAGAGGTGGAGGCCACACAAGAGGTGGGGGGGGCATTGCCCGCCGCCACCATCAACAACGGAGACCATAGAAAACATAGTTTTCCATATCAGTTCACGAACGCTATCCGGGACTGAAATTAATCTGTTAAATAAAGGCTTATCTTTTGTGCCCTCTTCTAAGATGAATAAATTTAATGTATATATCGATATTCAGCGGTTCGGTAGAAACCTCAGGCTAAAAGAATACTTCAACATCGATCAAGAACAAGGGGGTGACTTCAGAGCTAAAGGGTCTTTTGATCCATCCTCGAACAATCCAACCATTAGCACACTCACTGGTTTTCTTTCCAAAAAAATCAAGGATAGACCATATATGAGGATAAGGGATAACCTGACCAAGGAGGAAAAAACAGCCCTCAAATCCTTAAGTGAAGACACTTCAATTGTGATTCGCCCCGCCGATAAGGGTGGGGCAATAGTTCTAATGGATACAACATACTATAAGTCCGAGATTTTGGGACAGTTGACCTATGTCAAGACATACCAACCCTTAGAGAGAGATCCGACCTCCTGTTTAAAGAAGAAAATTGACACAATTTTGCTTGAATACAAAAACAGGATTACAATTTCTTATGTCGAGATCATCCACTGATTCCTCTACTTTACACCTTACCAAAGGGTCATAAAAATGCAGAAAAACCTCCTGGGAGACCGATCGTCTCGGCTAGAGGTTCTTTACTTCAACCTCTAGCCCAATTTGTGGATTTTTACCTGCAACCTTTTGTTAAAAACATGCCATCTTACATACAGGACTCTAATGATTTCATCACGAAGATCAATGAGTTGGATAACATCACTGACCTTGACCTCTTGGTCACCCCGGACGTGTCAAGCCTTTACACGGTAATCCCCCACCATGAAGGTATTATGGCAGTAACCCAGGTTCTAAGAAAATCAGTTTATATTGACCCCCCCGAAGAAGTACTAATTGATCTACTCACTCTGTGTCTAACAGAGAATTATTTTTTATTTGATACAACATTCTACCAGCAAATCTCGGGAACAGCGATGGGGTCGAATGTGGCCCCATCTCTGGCCAATCTGTTTATGGCGCAACATGAGTCACTGTCGATGAAGGTGTTTGAAGATAACCGCATCAGATACTATTGTCGCTATATTGACGATTTGTTTTTGGTATGGGGCGATGGAGGTAACAGTTTATTGGATTGGATTAACCATCTCAACTCACTTGCAAGTCCCATGAAATTCACACATACAGTGAAAAACACAACTGTGGATTATCTGGATGTTAGGGTGTTTAAAGTAGAAGGAAAATTGGGTACAACTCTATTTCGCAAAGAGACTGATCGCAATTCATTATTGCATGCGAAAAGTTGTCACCAACCACGCCTCATCCGCAATATCCCCAAGGCACAATACCAACGGGTAATCAGGAACAACACTAATGAAGTATTGTGTGAACAACAGCTACAAGAGATGTCACAACGTTTTGCACAGAGGGGATACAAACAAAGGGATCTATTAGACATGAAAACTCAAGTGCTCCAGACTGTGGACTCAGTAGCCAGCACTTCTCTGAATACCATGAACCAACTGACTTTTGTGACCACGTATTCCCCTGATGTAGTACCGCTAACACGGATGATCAAAGAGGAATAGAAATTGGTAGAAGCTGATCACACTCTACCATTTAAAGATTGGAAAGCACCAAGAACAGGCTTCAGATGTGGCAGAAACCTCAGAGATTATCTGGTTAAAGCAGATATTAATCCTGAAAATTCACAAATGTGGCTTAAAACAAAGAAAAAAGGATGTTATCGCTGCATCAGTTGTGTGACCTGCAGTGGGATGCTAAGTGGCCCACATTTCCATCACCCAGAGAGCAAAAATCTATGAGATCAGACATTTCCTTACCTGCACTACTAAGTTTGTAGTATATCTTTTGAATTGCCCTTGTGGCAAATTCTACGTTGGCAAAACAACAGATGACGCCAAAACTAGGATGGCCAACCACAGGTCAAGCATCCATCTGGCCATACGGAATGGAAAAGCAGATCAACCGGTGGCGAGAAATTTTTTGGAGGCGGGACACTCTGTTAATGATCTGAAATTCAGACTAATCGACCATGTGCCAATTCCTAGAAGGGGAGGAGACAGAGGCAATATATTGCTACGCAAGGAATCAAGATGGATATACGAACTTGGGACTTTACATCCCAGGGGTCTCAATACCCACACAGGATGGCAATGTTTTCTATGAGAGTCTACGATCCCATAACAGAGAGTCCATTGTCCATATTGTTCCTTACTAATTGGTCTGAGAATATCATTATCTTTTGGCTTATCGAGGAACTCAACATTTAATCCCTGATTTCTCCTTTTTCTATACATTTTTCTATATTTTTTATATATATATTTTTTATATATATATATATTTTTTGTTTTTTTTGTTTTATGCTTTATATTTATTTATTTTTCATTTTCTCATTTAGCTTTATATTTTTATTATTTTTATTATAATCATTCTTTTTTTCATTTATTTACATTTATTTACTTTTTTCATTTATTTACTTCATGTATATCCAGTTCTTGATAGTCCACGATCCATTGTTATGAATGTCCCCCTTTTTTTGATTCCTTCTCCAATTATTTCAAAGAAGTTGTCAGGCAAATCCAGGCATTTGTATGTCCATCTCTGTACAACAGAGGTGGTCACATATCATTATGCCATCTTTGATGTTAGTTTTGTCCTGTCCTTATAGACCATAAGATACTAATGTATCCCATAATTTTACATCATTGAGTTAGTATTTGTCAGTCCTCAATGTGCCAATTTTTGTTTTTAATATTTTATAGAGTATTGTGTAAGATTCTTCATTTTATTGTATGGGTGATTAGTGGTAGGTTTGGCTATAAAGATTCATTCGTTTATTGTTGGCATCTGATGACACTTGTGTATTACACAGATTGGAATTGATTCTGAACATGTTTTGAAATTCTTTATTTTGGGTGTTTGTTTTTTGTTTTATAATTGTTTGCTTGTAATAGGCAGGGTTTATAATTTCGCTGATTGCACTTTGTGTTCACAAATCGTATAAAATAATTGTATACACTATGGTGTTTTGACACGCTTCTACATCTACGCCCACTCTGACATGGCGTTTGGCCATTGGATAGCTATGAGACTTTGTTTACATCTTCATTGCGGCAAATGGAGATATTGAATGACACTGATGTCTTTGTAGATTTAGGCGTTATGGTGCTCTGACACGCCCCTCCATCAACGCCCACTCTGACATGGCGTTTGGATATTTGATGGTCATGAGACTTTGTTTATATTTATATGCGGCTAGCAGCGATTGGGTATTGCGGTAAGCGAACACATTGAATAACATTGGTGTCTTTGACAATTTAGGTGCTTAGTAAAGGTACGCTGATGGCGTGATATAATTATCCAGTGCGGCTCCTAATTTTTGTGTTTTGGAAGGGGTTATGTAATCGATATTTAAACAATGATGACATTGCACCGTGTGTTATACACTGATTGGGTTATAATGCTACATTGGATAATTAGACTATGTACTCGCAGTATTTGATGATCCAACTCCCTGACAGGGGTAGATATATATTTCTATATATATGCCATGATTAGTTTACAGATTGGTGAGTCGGGCGTCCTTAACAACAGTGGGTGGTAACTAGGATCTGGTTAGATGACGCATCAGAGTTTGATGCAAAATGAATGAGGATTGGCTAAGATTTTATGACTTAGTTTGTTTTTTTATTTTTATACACTAGTTTGCACACAATTCGGCAACATTGAGATATCAGGTGGGGGCATGACTACCATCAGGAAGAATCATCCTGGGCTTGTTTTTATTTAATTTTTGATCGATATTTTCACAATAACATTCTGCACATATATACCACTGTTTTCTATTGGTCACTGAAGGGGTGTGTTTGTTATTCAGCCTTGATTGGCTGATCTTGAGGGGCGTGTGATTTGGAGCCTATTTAAAGGCTGATTTTGTTCATTGTTAACTTGTCAGAGGAAGGGACTGTTGCTGTCCCGAAACGTCACAAACTGCATTACATTTGCTTGTCACATTTTGAAGAAAACTCAGTGAGTGCTTCCTTTTTTGTATATATATATATATATATATATATATATATATATATATATATATATATATATATATATATATATATATAGTGTATATATATATATATGTATGTGTGTGCATATATATATATATATATATATATATAAGGT
Source organism: Bombina bombina (assembly GCF_027579735.1). Classification (NCBI taxonomy): domain Eukaryota; kingdom Metazoa; phylum Chordata; class Amphibia; order Anura; family Bombinatoridae; genus Bombina; species Bombina bombina. The sequence goes on from NC_069509.1 coordinate 200,737,294, forward strand.
GTTTGTCTGCTCATGTCTAAGTGGATGAAATAAACATTTCAACTTTGATGCAAGATTACCGTGTTTGTGTGATTTCTTCTTGTACCTTGTATATATATATGTGTGTGTGTGTGTGTGTGTGTGTGTGTGTGTGTGTATATATATATATGTGTGTGTGTGTGTATATGTATATAGAGAAAATAACTCATTGTGTAAACCATATACAAATCTAAACAAGTCAGAAGACTTGCTTTAAACCCAGAAACTCTCTGATTACACTGTTTCCAATGCAGCAAAGGAATCTGGGTAAGATATGCAAATGAGGTTCACAATGACTCACTTTTTAACTTCTAGCCTGCTTTTTAAGGCAGACTTCCCTTTATGCCATAGCACTGCTGCATTACGCAGCTTCTAAGCTTAGCTGGGGGTAGTACAGTGATTCAGACCAATCCCAGGACAGCTGTTTCGTGGTTATTGCCACTCATCAGCTGGGAGTAGGTTATCCTCGCCTGTGTGGCCAAAAATCCTAGCACCGGCCCTGAATGTGACCTATAAACTGTACATCTCAATTGAAAAACAAACTAAAATCTTTTAGGTGAAGGGAAGTAAAAATAATAATAAAAATATATATAGTTGCATAATTGTGCACACCCTTAAACTAATACTAATACTGTGTTGAAGCAACTTTTGATTTTATTACAGCACTGTCTTTTTGGGTATGAGTCTACCGGCATGGCACATCTTGTCTTGGCAAGATTTGCCCACTTTTCTTTGCAAAAACACTCCAAATCGGTCAAATTGCGAGGGCATCTCCTGTGCACAGCCCTCTTCAGATCACCCCACAGATTTTCGATCGGATTCAGGTCTTGGCTCTGGCTGTGCCATTACAAAACTTTAATCTTCTTCTGGTGAAGCCATTCCTTTGTTGATTTGGATGTATGCTTTGTGTTGTTGTTATGCTGAAAGATGAAGTTCCTCTTCATGGTCAGCTTTCTAGCAGAAGCCTGAAGGCTTTGTGCCAATATTGACTGGTATTTGGAACTGTTCATAATTCCCTCTACCTTGACTAAGACCCCAGTTCCAGCTGAAGAAAAAAGGAAATTTATGCTTACCTGATAAATTGATTTCTTCTAAGATACGACGAGTCCACGGATTCATCCTTTACTTGTGGGATATTATCCTCCTGCTAACAGGAAGTGGCAAAGAGCACCACAGCAGAGCTGTCTATATAGCTCCTCCCTTGACTCCACCCCCCAGTCATTCGACCGAAGGTATAGGAAGAAAAAGGAGAAACTAAAAGGTGCAGATGTGACTGAAGTTTTCAACAAAATAATATAATCTGTCTTAATTTGACAGGGCAGGCCGTGGACTCGTCGTATCGTAGAAGAAATCAATTTATAAGGTAAGCATAAATTTCCTTTTCTTCTACAAGATACGACAAGTCCAAGTATTCATCCTTTACTTGTGGGATACAATAACAAAGCTACAGGACACGGATGAACGAGAGGGACAAGACAGATACCTAAACAGAAGGCACCACTGCTTGAAGAACATTTCTCCCAAAAATAGCCTCAGAAGAAGCAAAAGTATCAAATTTGGAAAATTTGGAAAAGGTATGAAGGGAAGACCAAGTCACAGCCTTACAAATCTGTTCAACAGAAGCATCATTTTTAAAAGCCCATGTGGAAGCCACCACTCTAGTAGAATGAGCTGTAATCTTTTCAGGAGGCTGCTGTCCAGCAGTCTTGTATGCCAAACAGATGATGCTTTTCAGCCAAAAAGAAAGAGAGGTAGCCGTAGCTTTTTGCCCTCTATGTTTTCCAGAATAGACAACAAACAGAGAAGATGTTTGACGGAAATCCTTGGTCGCTTGCAAGTAAAACTTCAAGGCACGAACCATGTCCAAGTTATGTAACAGACGCTCCTTTTTAGAAGAAGGGTTAGGACACAGAGAAGGAACAACAATTGCCTGATTAATATTCTTATTAGAAACAACCTTAGGAAGGAATCCAGGTTTAGTGCGCAAAACCACCTTATCAGAATGGAATATAAGATAAGGCGAGTCACATTGTAATGCAGATAGCTCAGAAACTCTTCGAGCAGAAGAGATAGCAACTAAAAACAGAACTTTCAAGATAGAAGTTTAATATCTCTGGAATGCATAGGTTCAAACGGAACCCCTTGAAGAACATTAAGAACTAAAGTCAAACTCCATGGCGGAGCAAAAGGTTTAAACACAGGCTTAATTCTAACCAAAGCCTGACAAAACGACTGAACGTCTGGGACATCTGCCAGACGTTTGTGCAGTAAGATTGACAAAGCAGAAATCTGCCCCTTTAAGGAACTAGCTGACAACCCCTTCTCCAATCCTTCTTGGAGAATGGACAAAATCCTAGGAATCCTGATCTTACTCCAAGAGTAGCCTTTGGATTCGCACCAATAAAGATATTTACGCCATATCTTATGGTAAATTTTCCTAGTGACAGGCTTTCGAGCCTGAATCAAGGTATCAATGACCGACTCAGCGAATCCCTGCTTAGATAAAATCAAGTGTTCAATCTCCAGGCAGTCAGTTGCAGAGAAATTAGATTTGGATGTTGGAACGGACCCTGAATGAGAAGGTCCTGTCTCAGTGGCAGTTTCCACGGTGGCAGAGATGACATCTCCACCAGGTCTGCATACCAAGTCCTGCGTGGCCACGCAGGCGCTATCAAGATTACCGAAGCCCTCTCCTGTTTGATTCTGGCAATCAGACGAGGGAGAAGAGGAAAAGGCGGAAACACATAAGCCAGTTTGAATGACCAAGGTACTGCTAGAGCATCTATCAGTACTGCTTGAGGATCCCTTGATCTGGACCCGTAACAAGGAAGTTTGGCATTCTGACGAGATGCCATCAGATCCAATTCCGGTGTGCCCCATTGATGAATCAATTGTGCAAACACCTCCGGATGGAGCTCCCACTCCCCGGGATGAAAAGTCTGACGACTTAGAAAATCCGCTTCCCAGTTCTCCACTCCTGGGATATATATTGCTGATAGATGGCAAGAGTAAGCCTCTGCCCATCGAATTATCTTGGAAACCTCTATCATCGCTAGAGAACTCTTTGTTCCCCCTTGATGATTGATATATGCCACAGTTGTGATATTGTCCGACTGGAATCTTATGAATTTGGCCAAAGCCAGCTGAAGTGCGTTGAATATCGCTCTCAGTTCCAGAATATTGATTGGTAGTAGGGACTCCTCCTGAGTCCACACACCCTGAGCCTTCAGGGAATTCCAGACTGCACCCCAGCCCAAGAGGCTGGCGTCCGTCGTCACTATGACCCATGCTGGCCTGCGGAAGCACATTCCCTGGGACAGATGATCCTGTGATAACCACCAATGAAGAGAGTAACTGGTCTCTAGATCCAGATTTATCCGCGGAGATAAATCTGCATAATCCCCATTCCACTGTTTGAGCATGCACAGCTGTAGTGGTCTGAGATGTAAGCGGGCAAACGGAACTATGTCCATTGCCGCTACCATTAATCCAATTACCTCCATACACTGTGTGGCAAACCTAGCCACTTCTGGACTATAACATAAGAAAGGTTGTCTATAGGCTGTATATTGTGCTATGTAGATGTGACAGACCCTTCTGTCAGCACTGAAAGAGTTAACTGTGTTCAGCTATTGTGCACTGTCATTAATGTTATTGATACACAGTCCATTGTTTAATCAACCTCAGAGAGCAGACCCTAGATGATAAGAAAAGTTCATTCTGTTTAAAACCTGAAAACTGGCTGGGTTGTGAATTGCTGATTCCCTATGCAGGACATTGTTCCCTGGTGTTAACCCTTGGTATCCGGTTGGTACCGTTACAATTGGTGGCAAGCGACGGAATGAACCTTATCGCCCAGAAGAGCAACTACACAAGCCAGTAACCTCAGGAAGAGGGGGATTACTACAATACTGACTAAGATGGAAGGAGTACCAGGGACTGAAGTGAATGGAGATGGATTATTCTAAGCTAAAGAGACAAACGTAAAAGGAACTGCTAGAAGCCAGGGGAAAGATAGGCAGCAGCAAACCCAAGGCTATATTAATTGCTGAGCTGATGGAGGGAGACAGAGCTCGCAGCGCTACGCCTCCAGCAGCCATGGAGGAGACCCTATACCAGAGGGAAATGAGGACCAGGCTGGAATTTTTACCCCAACCTGTACCACGGGATATGCTATCCGTGGTAATGGCAGATGTGCAGGAGTACGTGATGGCACACAGTCCGCGGAATGCATCCTCCCGAGCAGAATCCATTTTGGACGCACTCAGCAACCCAGTAAGACCCAAAATCCCATACCATGCATTTAAAATGTTTTGTGAGGAGAAGGATGAGATTGATGGGTATTTACAGGATTTTGAGAGACTGTGCGAGTTACATGATTTGGAGCAGTCCGTATGGGTGCCGGTGCTAGCAGGCAAGCTAGCCGGTAGGGCAGCGGAAGCGTATCGCGCTGTACCCAGGGAGGACAGCAAGGATTACGCTAAAGTGAAGAGAGCGATCTTGGAAAGATATGCCATTACCTCAGAGGCATACCGGCGCAAGTTTAGAGGCCTGCGCAAGCCAGAAAGAGATTCCCATGCAGAGTGGGCCCACAAGCTGGATCAAGCATCTCAGGGGTGGATACAGGCCAGCCAAGCTACCACCATGGAAGAATTGCGACAACTGATGCTGTTGGAGCAATTCTTTAACGGCTTGTCCCCAGAAGCCCAAGAATGGGTGAGAGATCGAAAACCCCTCACCTTAACCGAAGCAGCCAGATTAGCAGACCAGCATTTTGATGCCAGGAGGCACCATGGACTACAGCCTAACAACGGACGGGCTAATATACAATGCCACACCTGCAAGCAGTGGGGACATATGGCACGTGAGTGCACCCAAAATCGGAGCAGACAAGCTTGGAACCAGGTCAGACAGAACCTGGCCCCAAGGGCGGCTGCTCACCATTACCAAACGGAGCCAGCCGCTCATGAGGTGTTGAGCACCCAAGCCGAGGAACCCCTGGGAATTCTGCATGAGGTGATGTCGGTCCAGGGACTTCGGGATTCGGGAGCTACTTTAACCCTGATAGCTCCCCATTTGGTGCCGGATACAGCACCCACTGGCGGATCCGTGGCAGTACGAGGGGCAGGGGGAGCAGTATACCGATTGCCCACTGCTAGAGTGGAGTACAGACCCCCAGTCACCCCAGCAGCTGCCAGTTACCAACCCCCGGCGCACCGCTATACCACACGGCCTCCGGCCACGAACTACCCTCAGAGAGCCCGGTTCAATTCGCGGGGCTACTCACAACCTATTCGGTGCTTTGGATGTAAGCAACTAGGGCACAAAAGACCAGAGTGTCCCCTAAACGCAGCGAATCAAGCACAGTCCTGGAGAAGACCCGCTGGCGGAATCCCACATAATCCTCAGCCTGTGGCCCGCTACGTAGAGGCGCCAGAATGCTGGGGCAGCCTACATGAAGCAGACCCCGTGCAAGCTGCCCACCGGAATAACCGGCAACGGGTTAAAGTGAATGGGAAGGAGGTCAGTTGTCTACGGGATACTGGTGCTACCATGACCTTGCTTCAAGAGAACTTGGTGCCTGAGAAACAGCACACTGGAGACACTGTGGCTGTGAGGGTAGCAGGGGGCACTGTGTTCCGCCTACCTGTTGCCAGGGTACATTTGGATTGGGGAGTGGGCGCTAGACTTGTGAATGTGGGGGTCAAGAAGGACTTACCTGCTGATGTTCTCCTTGGAAATGACTTGGCCCCCCTTGTTTCTGCCTATGCTCCCATGGATCCCGCTGATGTTAACCCTGTGACTACCCAAGCCCAGTCCCTCCGGGAAGAGACGCTTCCATGTTTGGGGTGGGGGCAGTACTGAGCCAAGTTGGAGCAGATGGCGGAGAACCCCCGTAGCCTACTTGAGCCGAAAGTTGTTGCCCCGGACATCCCCAAGCCGATCCGTTGGGATCAGACTGTGTATGCCGGCTTGGTTCTGGGGGAGCATTGTGGCAAACCTAGCCACTTCTGGACTATAACATAAGAAAGGTTGTCTATAGGCTGTATATTGTGCTATGTAGATGTGACAGACCCTTCTGTCAGCACTGAAAGAGTTAACTGTGTTCAGCTATTGTGCACTGTCATTAATGTTATTGATACACAGTCCATTGTTTAATCAACCTCAGAGAGCAGACCCTAGATGATAAGAAAAGTTCATTCTGTTTAAAACCTGAAAACTGGCTGGGTTGTGAATTGCTGATTCCCTATGCAGGACATTGTTCCCTGGTGTTAACCCTTGGTATCCGGTTGGTACCGTTACACACTGGGCCACTGACGGCCGAGGAATGGAATGAAGTGCTCGGCAAGTAGTTAAGATCTTTGATTTTCTGACCTCCATCAGAAAAATCTTCATGTCTACAGAGTCTATCAGAGTTCCTAGGAATGGAACTCTTGTCAGAGGAACAAGTGAACTCTTTTTATATGTTCACCTTCCACCCTTGAGTTCTTAGAAAAGCCAGCACGATGTCCGTGTGGGATTTGGCTAGATGGTAAGTTGATGCCTGAATCAAGATATCATCCAGATAGGGCGCTACTGATATGCCCTGCGGTCTTAGAACCGCCAAAAGGGATCCTAGCACCTTTGTGAAAATTCTGGGAGCTGTGGCCAACCCAAAAGGAAGGGCCACAAACTGGCAATGTTTGTCCAGGAAGGCGAACCTGAGGAACTTGTAATGATCTTTGTGGATAGGAATGTGAAGATACGCATCCTTCAAATCCACGGTGGTCATATATTGACCCTCCTGGATCATTGGTAAGATTGTTCGAATGGTCTCCATCTTGAACGATGGAACTCTGAGAAATTTGTTTAGACTTTTGAGATCTAAAATCGGTCTGAAGGTTCCCTCTTTTTTGGGAACCACGAACAGATTGGAATAAAACCTCTGCCCTTGTTCTAATTTTGGCACTGGGCAGATTACACCCATGGTATATAGGTCTTCTACACAGCGTAAGAACGCCTCTCTTTTTGTCTGGTCTACAGACAAACGTGAAAGATGAAATCTCCCCCTTGGGAGAGAATCCTTGAATTCTAGACGATACCCCTGGGACACAATTTCTAATGCCCAGGAATCCTGAACGTCTCTTGCCCAAGCCTGAGCGAAGAGAGAAAGTCTGCCCCCTACTAAATCTGGTCGCGGATGGGGGCTGCCCCTTTATACTGTCTTGGTAGCAGCAGCGGGCTTCTTGGCCTGTTTACCTTTATTCCAGGTCTGGTTAGGTCTCCAGACTGACTTGGATTGAGTAAAGTTCCCCTCCTGCTTGGAGGCGGATGAGGAAGTAGCGGGACCACCTTTAAAGTTTCGAAAGGAACGAAAATTATTCTGTTTGGTCCTCATTTTAACCGTCTTGGCCTGAGGAAGGGCATGACCTTTACCTCCAGTAATGTCAGAAATGATCTCCTTTAGTTCAGGCCCGAATAGGGTCTTACCCTTATAGGGAATAGCTAAAAGCTTGGATTTAGATGACACATCAGCAGACTATGACTTAAGCCATAACGCTTTACGCGCTAAAATGGCAAAGCCTGCATTCTTTGCCGCTAATTTAGCCATTTGGAAAGCAGCATCTGTAATAAAAGAATTAGCTAGCTTGAGAGCCTTAATTCTATCCAAAAACATAATTTATGTAAGAACTTACCTGATAAATTCATTTCTTTCATATTAACAAGAGTCCATGAGCTAGTGACGTATGGGATATACATTCCTACCAGGAGGGGCAAAGTTTCCCAAACCTCAAAATGCCTATAAATACACCCCTCACCACACCCACAAATCAGTTTAACGAATAGCCAAGAAGTGGGGTGATAAGAAAAAAAGTGCGAAGCATATAAAATAAGGAATTGGAATAATTGTGCTTTATACAAAAAAATCATAACCACCACAAAAAAGGGTGGGCCTCATGGACTCTTGTTAATATGAAAGAAATGAATTTATCAGGTAAGTTCTTACATAAATTATGTTTTCTTTCATGTAATTAACAAGAGTCCATGAGCTAGTGACGTATGGGATAATGACTACCCAAGATGTGGATCTTTCCACACAAGAGTCACTAGAGAGGGAGGGATAAAATAAAGACAGCCAATTCCTGCTGAAAATAATCCACACCCAAAATAAAGTTTAACAAAAAACATAAGCAGAAGATTCAAACTGAAACCGCTGCCTGAAGAACTTTTCTACCAAAAACTGCTTCAGAAGAAGAAAATACATCAAAATGGTAGAATTTAGTAAAAGTATGCAAAGAAGACCAAGTTGCTGCTTTGCAGATCTGGTCAACCGAAGCTTCATTCCTAAACGCCCAGGAAGTAGAAACTGACCTAGTAGAATGAGCTGTAATTCTTTGAGGCGGAATTTTACCCGACTCAACATAGGCAAGATGAATTAAAGATTTCAACCAAGATGCCAAAGAAATGGCAGAAGCTTTCTGCCCTTTCCTAGAACCGGAAAAGATAACAAATAGACTAGAAGTCTTACGGAAAGATTTCGTAGCTTCAACATAATATTTCAAAGCTCTAACAACATCCAAAGAATGCAATGATTTCTCCTTAGAATTCTTAGGATTAGGACATAATGAAGGAACCACAATTTCTCTACTAATGTTGTTGGAATTCACAACTTTAGGTAAAAATTCAAAAGAAGTTCGCAACACCGCCTTATCCTGATGAAAAATCAGAAAAGGAGACTCACACGAAAGAGCAGATAATTCAGAAACTCTTCTAGCAGAAGAGATGGCCAAAAGGAACAAAACTTTCCAAGAAAGTAATTTAATGTCCAATGAATGCATAGGTTCAAACGGAGGAGCTTGAAGAGCTCCCAAAACCAAATTCAAACTCCATGGAGGAGAAATTGACTTAATGACAGGTTTTATACGAACCAAAGCTTGTACAAAACAATGAATATCAGGAAGAATAGCAATCTTTCTGTGAAAAAGAACAGAAAGAGCGGAGATTTGTCCTTTCAAAGAACTCGCGGACAAACCCTTATCTAAACCATCCTGAAGAAACTGTAAAATTCTCGGTATTCTAAAAGAATGCCAAGAAAAATGATGAGAAAGACACCAAGAAATATAAGTCTTCCAGACTCTATAATATATCTCTCGAGATACAGATTTACGAGCCTGTAACATAGTATTAATCACGGAGTCAGAGAAACCTCTATGACCAAGAATCAAGCGTTCAATTTCCATACCTTTAAATTTAAGGATTTCAGATCCGGATGGAAAAAAGGACCTTGAGACAGAAGGTCTGGTCTTAACGGAAGAGTCCATGGTTGGCAAGATGCCATCCGGACAAGATCCGCATACCAAAACCTGTGAGGCCATGCCGGAGCTATTAGCAGAACAAACGAGCATTCCCTCAGAATCTTGGAGATTACTCTTGGAAGAAGAACTAGAGGCGGAAAGATATAGGCAGGATGATACTTCCAAGGAAGTGATAATGCATCCACTGCTTCCGCCTGAGGATCCCGGGATCTGGACAGATACCTGGGAAGTTTCTTGTTTAGATGAGAGGCCATCAGATCTATCTCTGGGAACCCCCACATTTGAACAATCTGAAGAAATACCTCTGGGTGAAGAGACCATTCGCCCGGATGCAACGTTTGGCGACTGAGATAATCCGCTTCCCAATTGTCTACACCTGGGATATGAACCGCAGAGATTAGACAGGAGCTGGATTCCGCCCAAACCAAAATTCGAGATACTTCTTTCATAGCCAGAGGACTGTGAGTCCCTCCTTGATGATTGATGTATGCCACAGTTGTGACATTGTCTGTCTGAAAACAAATGAACGATTCTCTCTTCAGAAGAGGCCAAAACTGAAGAGCTCTGAAAACTGCATGGAGTTCCAAGATATTGATCGGTAATCTCACCTCCTGAGATTCCCAAACTCCTTGTGCCGTCAGAGAACCCCACACAGCTCCCCAACCTGTGAGACTTGCATCTGTTGAAATTACAGTCCAGGTCGGAAGAACAAAAGAAGCCCCCTGAATTAAACGATGGTGATCTGTCCACCACGTTAGAGAGTGCCGAACAATCGGTTTTAAAGATATTAATTGATATATCTTCGTGTAATCCCTGCACCATTGGTTCAGCATACAGAGCTGAAGAGGTCGCATGTGAAAACGAGCAAAGGGGATCGCGTCCGATGCAGCAGTCATAAGACCTAGAATTTCCATGCATAAGGCTACCGAAGGGAATGATTGAGACTGAAGGTTTCGACAGGCTGTAATCAATTTTAGACGTCTCTTGTCTGTTAAAGACAAAGTCATGGACACTGAATCTATCTGGAAACCCAGAAAGGTTACCCTTGTTTGAGGAATCAAAGAACTTTTTGGTAAATTGATCCTCCAACCATGATCTTGAAGAAACAACACAAGTCGATTCGTATGAGACTCTGCTAAATGTAAAGACGGAGCAAGTACCAAGATATCGTCCAAATAAGGAAATACCACAATACCCTGTTCTCTGATTACAGACAGAAGGGCACCGAGAATCTTTGTGAAAATTCTTGGAGCTGTAGCAAGGCCAAACGGTAGAGCCACAAATTGGTAATGCTTGTCTAGAAAAGAGAATCTCAGGAACTGATAATGATCTGGATGAATCGGAATATGCAGATATGCATCCTGTAAATCTATTGTGGACATATAATTCCCTTGCTGAACAAAAGGCAATATAGTCCTTACAGTTACCATCTTGAACGTTGGTATCCTTACATAACGATTCAATAATTTTAGATCCAGAACTGGTCTGAAGGAATTCTCCTTCTTTGGTACAATGAAGAGATTTGAATAAAACCCCATCCCCTGTTCCGGAACTGGAACTGGCATAATTACTCCAGCCAACTCTAGATCTGAAACACAATTCAGAAATGCTTGAGCTTTCACTGGATTTACTGGGACATGGGAAAGAAAAAATCTCTTTGCAGGAGGTCTCATCTTGAAACCAATTCTGTACCCTTCTGAAACAATGTTCTGAATCCAAAGATTGTGAACAGAATTGATCCAAATTTCTTTGAAAAAACGTAACCTGCCCCCTACCAGCTGAACTGGAATGAGGGCCGTACCTTCATGTGAACTTAGAAGCAGGCTTTGCCTTTCTAGCAGGCTTGGATTTATTCCAGACTGGAGATGGTTTCCAAACTGAAACTGCTCCTGAGGATGAAGGATCAGGCTTTTGTTCTTTGTTGAAACGAAAGGAACGAAAACGATTGTTAGCCCTGTTTTTACCTTTAGACTTTTTATCCTGTGGTAAAAAAGTTCCTTTCCCACCAGTAACAGTTGAAATAATAGAATCCAACTGAGAACCAAATAATTTGTTTCCCTGGAAAGAAATGGAAAGTAGAGTTGATTTAGAAGCCATATCAGCATTCCAAGTCTTAAGCCATAAAGCTCTTCTGGCTAAGATAGCCAGAGACATAAATCTAACATCAACTCTAATAATATCAAAAATGGCATCACAGATGAAATTATTAGCATGCTGGAGAAGAATAATAATATCATGAGAATCACGATTTGTTACTTGTTGCGCTAGAGTTTCCAACCAAAAAGTTGAAGCTGCAGCAACATCAGCCAATGATATAGCAGGTCTAAGAAGATTACCTGAACATAGATAAGCTTTTCTTAGAAAAGATTCAATTTTTCTATCTAAAGGATCCTTAAACGAGGTACCATCTGATGTAGGAATGGTAGTACGTTTAGCAAGGGTAGAAATAGCCCCATCAACTTTAGGGATTTTGTCCCAAAATTCTAACCTGTCAGGCGGAACAGGATATAATTGCTTAAAACGTTTAGAAGGAGTAAATGAATTACCCAATCTATCCCATTCCTTAGCAATTACTGCAGAAATAGCATTAGGAACAGGAAAGACTTCTGGAATAACCGCAGGAGCTTTAAAAACCTTATCCAAACGTATAGAATTAGTATCAAGAGGACTAGAATCCTCTATTTCTAAAGCAATTAGTACTTCTTTAAGTAAAGAGCGAATAAATTCCATCTTAAATAAATATGAAGATTTATCAGCATCAATCTCTGAGACAGAATCCTCTGAACCAGAAGAGTCCAAAGAATCAGAATGATGGTGTTCATTTAAAAATTCATCTGTAGAGAGAGAAGATTTAAAAGACTTTTTACGTTTACTAGAAGGAGAAATAACAGACAAAGCCTTCTTTATGGATTCAGAAACAAAATCTCTTATGTTATCAGGAACATTCTGCACCTTAGATGTTGAGGGAACTGCAACAGGCAATGGTACATCACTAAAGGAAATATTATCTGCATTAACAAGTTTGTCATGACATTTAATACAAACAACAGCTGGAGGAATAGCTACCAAAAGTTTACAGCAGATACACTTAGCTTTGGTAGATCCAGCAGGCAGAGGTTTTCCTGTAGTATCTTCTGGCTCAGATGCAACGTGAGACATCTTGCAATATGTAAGAGAAAAAACAACATATAAAGCAAAATAGATCAAATTCCTTATAAGACAGTTTCAGGAATGGGAAAAAAATGCCAAAAATCAAGCTTCTAGCAACCAGAAGCAAATGAAAAATGAGACTGAAATAATGTGGAGACAAAAGCGACGCCCATATTTTTTGGCGCCAAATAAGACGCCCACATTATTTGGCGCCTAAATGCTTTTGGCGCCAAAAATGACGCCACATCCGGAACGCCGACATTTTTGGCGCAAAATAACGTCAAAAAATGACGCAACTTCCGGCGACACGTATGACGCCGGAAACGGAAATGAATTTTTGCGCCAAAAAAGTCTGCGCCAAGAATGACGCAATAAATGAAGCATTTTCAGCCCCCGCGAGCCTAACAGCCCACAGGGAAAAAAGTCAAATTTTTGAGGTAAGAAAAAATATGATAATTAAAGCATAATCCCAAATATGAAACTGACTGTCTGGAAATAAGGAAAGTTGAACATTCTGAGTCAAGGCAAATAAATGTTTGAATACATATATTTAGAACTTTATAAATAAAGTGCCCAACCATAGCTTAGAGTGTCACAGAAAATAAGACTTACTTACCCCAGGACACTCATCTACATGTTTGTAGAAAGCCAAACCAGTACTGAAACGAGAATCAGTAGAGGAAATGGTAAATGTAAGAGTATATCGTCGATCTGAAAAGGGAGGTAAGAGATGAATCTCTACGACCGATAACAGAGAACCTTATGAAATAGACCCCGTAGAAGGAGATCACTGCATTCAATAGGCAATACTCTCCTCACATCCCTCTGACATTCACTGCACGCTGAGAGGAAAACCGGGCTCCAACTTACTGCGGAGCGCATATCAACGTAGAATCTAGCACAAACTTACTTCACCACCTCCCTTGGAGGCAAAGTTTGTAAAACTGATTTGTGGGTGTGGTGAGGGGTGTATTTATAGGCATTTTGAGGTTTGGGAAACTTTGCCCCTCCTGGTAGGAATGTATATCCCATACGTCACTAGCTCATGGACTCTTGTTAATTACATGAAAGAAATATCATCTAATGGGGTCTCAACCTTGAGAGACTCCTCTATAGCCTCGAACCAAAAAGCTGCTGCAGTAGTTAATGGAACAATGCACGCTATAGGTTGTAGAAGAAAACCCTGATGAATAAACAATTTCTTTAGAAGCCCCTCTAATTTTTTATCCATAGGATCTTTGAAAGCACAACTGTCCTCAATAGGTATAGTTGTACGCTTAGCCAGGGTAGAAATAGCTCCCTCCACCTTAGGGACCGTCTGCCACGAATTCCGAATGGTGTCAGATATGGGAAACATTTTCTTAAAAGTAGGAGGGGGAGAAAACGGAATGCCTGGTCTATCCCATTCCTTAGTAACAATGTCCGAAATTCTTCTAGTGACTGGAAAAACATTAGTGTAAGTAGAGACCTCTAGATATTTATCCATTTTACACAGTTTCTCTGGTGGTATGACAATAGGGTCACAATCATCCAGAGTCGCTAAGACCTCCCTGAGTAACAAGCGGAGGAGTTCAAGCTTAAACTTAAAGGCCGTCACATCTGAGTCTGTTTGAGGGAACATTTTTCCTGAATCAGAAAGCTCTCCCTCAGATAGCAATTCCCCCACCCCCAGATCAGAACACTTTGAGGGTACATCGGAGATGGCCAATAAAGCATCAGAGGGCTCAGCATTTACTCTAATGCCTGACCTGCTGCGCTTACCCTGTAAACCTGGCAGTTTAGATAATACCTCTGTAAGGGTAGTAGAAATAACTGCAGCCATATCTTGCAGGGTGAAAGAATTAGACGCACTAGAAGTACTTGGCGTCGCTTGGGCGGGCGTTAAAGGTTGTGACACTTGTGGAGAAGCAGATGGCATAACCTGATTCTCTTCTGACTGAGAATTATCCTGAGACATACTTTTATCAGCTAAAATATGGTCTTTGCAATGTAAGGCCCTTTCAGTACATGAGGGACACATTTTAAGTGGGGGTTCCACAATGGCTTCTAAACACATGGAACATTGGCTTTCCTCAATGTCAGACATGTTAACACAGGCTAGTAATGACCACAAACAGGCTTGAAAACACTTTATTTAGTGAAAAATTAATCTGAAAAAACGGTACTGCGCCTTTAAGAGAAAAAAAGCATACAATTTTTCCAAAACTGCTTCAAAATGATAAAATTATCTCAATTTTATGCTAAATATAGCCTAACTTGCCAGCTAAGATTGCACCACAAGAAAAGGATCACTTAACTCTTATGTATAAAAAAGTTAGACAAAAAACGTTCTAATCAGTCAAAAAAAAAAAAACCCTGCACCTCGCCACAGCCCTGCTGTGGCGCCTACCTGCCCTCAGGGGTCTGCAAAATCGGATTAACCCTTCGATTAGGCCCAAAATTTCTTGAAGGGCACACCGGAGCTGGAGATTGCTGCTTGCATGGGGAATACAACTGCGCAACTGAGGCGTGAAAATAGGCCCCGCCCATCTACTCGATGTCTCACAGCCTTGCAAAAGGACCGCTCCAAAGCGGTCTAAAAATCTAGCAATGTGGGTTCATATACCCAAATCTAACTGAAGCCATGTGTACCCTCCATTGCCAA
Source organism: Bombina bombina (assembly GCF_027579735.1). Lineage (NCBI taxonomy): Eukaryota > Metazoa > Chordata > Amphibia > Anura > Bombinatoridae > Bombina > Bombina bombina. Next base: position 200,752,402 of record NC_069509.1, read on the forward strand.
TAAAAAAGAAAAGTTATCTCCCAACATATAATCGTTTGCCCACAAACATTATGTTATCAGTGTCAATCATTTTTTTATAGCCCAACATACAGGTCCAGTAATACCCCTCTTTTTCACAATAGGATTACTGCTTACCCCTTCCCTCATGGGGATACTGTCAGCCAATTCTGAAATAACACATTCTCTCCAGAAAAAAATGACTGAACATACCTCAATGCTTGTAGCATGAAAACCGCTCCTCACACTGAAGTTTCTTAAGTACTCCTCAGCCATTCTGTGGGAACTACTCTGGATCTTAGTAACAACTGCTAAGATCATCAGTCTCCAGGCAGAAATCTTCATCCATTTGCTGCCAGGGAACAAATAGCACTCACCGGTACCATTTAAAATACAAAAGTCTTGCTTGAAGAAAATAAAAACTAACATTTTATCACCTCTTTCACTTTACCCTTCCTATTACTTAGTATAGGCAAAGAGAATGACTGGGGGGTTGGAGTCAAGGGAGGAGCTATATAGACAGCTCTGCTGTGGTGCTCTTTGCCACTTCCTGTTAGCAGGAGGATAATATCCCACAAGTAAAGGATGAATCCGTGGACTCGTCGTATCTTGTAGAAGAAACAGCCCCAAAGCATGATGCTGCCACCACCATGCTTCACTGTGGGTATGGTGTTCTTTTGGTGATGTGCAGTGTTGTTTTTGCGCCAAACATATCTTTTGGAATTATGGCCAAAAAGTTCAACCTTGGTTTCATCAGACCAGAACACCTTTTCTCATATGCTTTTGGGAAACTTCAGATGTGTTTTTGCTAAATTTAGCTGGGCTTGGATGTTTTTCTTCATAAGAAAAGGCTTCCGTCTTGCCACTCTACCCCATAGCCCAGACATATGAAGAATACTGGAGATTGTTGTCACATGTACCACACAGCCAGTACTTGCCAGATATTCCTGCAGCTCCTTTAATGTTGCTGTAGGCCTCTTGGCAGCATCCCAGACCAGTTTTCTTCTCGTCTTTTTAACAATTTTGGAGGGACGTCCAGTTCTTGGTAATGTCACTGTTGTGCCATATTTTCTCCACTTAATGACTGTCTTCACTGTGTTCCATGGTATATCTAATGCCTTGGAAATTCCTTTGTACCCTTCTCCTGACTGATACCTTTTAACAATGAGATCCCCCTGGAAGCTCTCTGCAGACCATGGCTTTTGCTGTAGGATGCGACTAGGAAAATGTCAGGAAAGACCAACTAGAACAGCTGAACTTTATTCAGGGTTAATCAGAGGCACTTTAAATTATGGCAGGTGTGTGATGACTCTTATTTAACATGGTTTTGAATGTGATTGCTCAATTCTGAACACAGCTACATCCCCAGTTATTATTATTATTTTTAGTTTTTTTGTTTACTTCCCTCCACCTAAAATATTTCAGTTTGATTTTCAATTGAGTTGTACAGTTTATAGGTTACATTAATGGTGGGAAAAGTTCTGAAATGATTTATCTTTGTCTCATTTTTTTACATCACAGAAACCTGACATTTTAACAGGGGTGTGTAGACTTTTTATATCCACTGTAAATTCTAGGAAGTACAACATGACACAATCGGTCAGTATGGACATCAGTATGGCATAACATCAGACCATACAAGGATATCAAGATATCAATTTATTAAATCCATCCTGGGGACGATATACAACAAAGGAATAACACTGTTCAGATTTATTATTTAGCCGTTATACATAGAGTCATTTAATCATTGGTCAATTCTTTATTATTTTTGAGCCTGAGCATTGATCATACTATGTTAACTACACCACTATGCTTAGCACTACTTAGATGCATTATGTTACACGCAAGTTTTACATGTGAGTAACTATGTCCCAATAACGGACCTTAAGCGAGTTAGATACGCAATAGTATTTAAACTATGATCCGCATTTTAAACACTTAGCGGTATTCAGTACACAGACTCCATATGAGGGTCAATGATCTTTGTAGTGGATTAGGAATAATATTATGAGATTCCGACCAATTTTTTTAATGACAGATTCAGCTACGATTACAATAAAGAGATCACGCCCCAGGCTTGACGTCACCTACAAACCACGCTGTTGAATGTAATCAGTATACGCCCCCATGACATATGGGCTATAGCGATTAGACACACAGAGGGGTAGAACCAGTATCTGCTTACACTGATTGGACAAATAGCTTTTACTATATGTTTGGTGGATAGGTGGGCGTCGTTCAGCCAGGCACTTACTGATTGGCTGGTTTTCGATATCAAAGATGTATAAGATAAGGTTGCACCCAGGCTTCGGTTTGCCTAACTTTTAAACATTGACAAAGGCTGCTTAGACAGCCGAAACACATTTGTTACTAAAAACACAATTTTCAATGTCTTTCACCCCTGACAACCGACGCCTGCTGATATCGGCCAGGAAACAGGGGGGTGATTGTACATTACTAATGTTATTTCTGTTTTTCACTTGTTGTTTACTCAAGAGAATGTTTATTCTCCCTCTTTTTTAATGATAATTTATTAAAGTATACAGATTTTTAATAATCTTTATTTACTCCTCTAAAGGGAAAAGTGCTTTTGTTAAACCCCCACTTTGGTTGGGTCTTTTCCAACAATTTATTCTAATTCCAACACATTTCACGACACCTCTCTGCTAGCAAACAATTTCATCTTGCAGTACTGCTCTCTATCTGCTAGTGATCCAACGCATTTCAAGACACCTCTCTGCTAGCAAACAATTTCATCTTGCAGTACTGCTCTCTATCTGCTAGTGATCCAACGAATTTCACGACACCTCTCTGCTAGCAAACAATTTTATCTTGCAGTACTGCTCTCTATCTACTAGTCAGCCAACGCATTTCACAACACCTCTCTGCTAGCAAACAATTACATATTGCAGTACTGCTCTCTATCTGCTAGTGAGCCAACACATTTCACGACACCTCTCTGCTAGCAAACAATTACATCTTGCAGCACTGCTCTCTGATAGTGAGCCAACGCATTTCACGACACCTCTCTGCTAGCAAACAATTACATATTGCAGTACTGCTCTCTATCGGCTATTGAGCCAACACATTTCACAACACCTCTCTGCTAGCAAAGAATTACATCTTGCAGTACTCCTTTCTATCTGCTAGTGAGAAAAATGTTGAAAGGAGAAATGGATATACCAGAGCACTCAAAAACATAATTTATGCTTACCTGATAAATTCCTTTCTTCTGTAGTGTGATCAGTCCACGGGTCATCATTACTTGTGGGATATTAACTGCTCCCCTACAGGAAGTGCAAGAGGATTCACCCAGCAGAGTTGCTATATAGCTCCTCCCCTCTACGTCACCTCCAGTCATTCGACCAAGGACCAACGAGAAAGGAGAAGCCAAGGGTGTAGTGGTGACTGGAGTATAATTTAAAAAATATTTACCTGCCTTAAAAAACAGGGCGGGCCGTGGACTGATCACACTACAGAAGAAAGGAATTTATCAGGTAAGCATAAATTATGTTTTCTTCTGTTAAGTGTGATCAGTCCACGGGTCACCATTACTTGTGGGATACCAATACCAAAGCAAAAGTACACGGATGACGGGAGGGATAGGCAGGCTCTTTATACAGAAGGAACCACTGCCTGAAGAACCTTTCTCCCAAAAATAGCCTCCGAGGAAGCAAAAGTGTCAAATTTGTAAAATTTGGAAAAAGTATGAAGCGAAGACCAAGTTGCAGCCTTGCAAATCTGTTCAACAGAGGCCTCATTCTTAAAGGCCCAAGTGGAAGCCACAGCTCTAGTGGAATGAGCTGTAATTCTTTCAGGAGGCTGCTGTCCAGCAGTCTCATAAGCTAAACGAATTATGCTACGAAGCCAAAAGAGAGAGAGGTAGCAGAAGCTTTTTGACCTCTCCTCTGACCAGAGTAAACGACAAACAGGGAAGACGTTTGTCGAAAATCTTTAGTTGCCTGTAAATAAAATTTAAGGGCACGAACTACATCCAGATTGTGCAAAAGACGTTCCTTCCTCGAAGAAGGATTTGGGCACAAGGATGGAACAACAATCTCCTGATTGATATTCCTGTTAGTGACTACCTTAGGTAAGAACCCAGGCTTAGTACGCAGAACTACCTTATCCGAGTGAAAAATCAAATAAGGAGAATCACAATGTAAGGCTGATAACTCAGAGACTCTTCGAGCCGAGGAAATAGCCATTAAAAATAGAACTTTCCAAGATAACAACTTTATATCAATGGAATGAAGGGGTTCAAACGGAACACCCTGTAAAACGTTAAGAACAAGGTTTAAACTCCATGGTGGAGCCACAGCTTTAAACACAGGTTTAATCCTCGCCAAAGCCTGACAAAAAGCCTGAACGTCTGGAACTTCTGACAGACGCTTGTGTAACAGAATGGACAGAGCTGAGATCTGTCCCTTTAAGGAACTAGCGGATAACCCCTTTTCTAAACCTTCTTGTAGAAAAGACAATATCCTAGGAATCCTAACCTTACTCCAAGAGTAACCTTTGGATTCGCACCAATATAGGTATTTACGCCATATTTTATGGTAAATCTTTCTGGTAACAGGCTTCCTAGCCTGTATTAAGGTATCAATAACTGACTCAGAAAAACCACGCTTTGATAAGATCAAGCGTTCAATTTCCAAGCAGTCAGCTTCAGAGAAGTTAGATTTTGATGTTTGAAAGGACCCTGAATCAGAAGGTCCTGTTTCAGAGGTAACGACCAAGGTGGACAGAATGACATGTCCACCAGATCTGTATACCAAGTCCTGCGTGGCCATGCAGGCGCTATTAGAATCACTGATGCTTTCTCCTGTTTGATTCTGGCAATCAATCGAGGAAGCATCGGGAAAGGTGGAAACACATGAGCCATCCTGAAGGTCCATGGTGCTGTCAAGGCATCTATCAGGACCGCTCCCGGATCCGGACCCGTAGCGCGGAAGCTTGGCGTTCTGTCGAGACGCCATGAGATCTATCTCTGGTTTGCCCCAACGTCGAAGTATTTGGGCAAAGACCTCTGGATGAAGTTCCCACTCCCCCGGATGAAAAGTCTGACGACTTAAGAAATCCGCCTCCCAGTTCTCCACTCCCGGGATGTGGATTGCAGACAGGTGGCAAGAGTGAGACTCTGCCCAGCGAATTATCTTCGATACTTCCATCATTGCTAGGGAGCTTCTTGTCCCTCCCTGATGGTTGATATAAGCTACAGTCGTGATGTTGTCCGACTGGAACCTGATGAACCCCCGAGTTGCTAACTGGGGCCAAGCCAGAAGAGCATTGAGGACTGCTCTCAATTCCAGAATGTTTATTGGAAGAAGACTCTCCTCCTGATTCCATAGTCCCTGAGCCTTCAGAGAATTCCAGACAGCGCCCCAACCTAGTAGGCTGGCGTCTGTTGTTACAATTGACCAGTCTGGCCTGCTGAATGGCATTCCCTGGACAGATGTGGCCGATAAAGCCACCATAGAAGAGAATTTCTGGTCTCTTGAATGGAATGAAGGACACGGCATGCACTTTGAAGTTTTGTTAACCTGTCCTCTGTCAGGTAAATCTTCATTTCTACAGAATCTATCAGAGTCCCCAGGAAGGGAACTCTTGTGAGTGGAAAGAGAGAACTTTTCTCTTCGTTCACTTTCCATCCATGCGACCTTAGAAATGCCAGTACTATCTCTGTATGAGATTTGGCAGTTTGAAAGCTTGAAGCTTGTATCAGTATGTCGTCTAAGTACGGAGCTACTGAAATTCCTCGCGGTCTTAGTACCGCCAGAAGAGTGCCCAGAACCTTTGTGAAGATTCTTGGAGCCGTAGCCAGTCCGAATGGAAGAGCTACAAACTGGTAATGCCTGTCTAAAAAGGCAAACCTTAGATACCGGTAATGACTTCTGTGAATCGGTATGTGAAGGTAAGCATCCTTTAAATCCACTGTGGTCAAGTACTGACCCTCTTGGATCATGGGCAAAATTGTTCGAATAGTTTCCATCTTGAACGATGGAACTCTTAGGAATTTGTTTAGGATCTTTAAATCCAAGATTGGCCTGAAGGTTCCCTCTTTTTTGGGAACTACAAACAGATTTGAGTAAAACCCTTGTCCTTGTTCCAACCGCGGAACTGGATGGATCACTCCCATTAATAAAAGATCTTGTACGCAGCGTAGAAATGCTTCCTTCTTTGTTAGGTTTGTTGACAACCTTGACAGATGAAATCTCCCTCTTGGGGGAGAGGATTTGAAGTCCAGAAGGTATCCCTGAGATATGATCTCTAACGCCCAGGGATCCTGAACATCTCTTGCCCAAGCCTGGGCGAAGAGGGAAAGTCTGCCCCCCACTAGATCCGGTCCCGGATCGGGGGCCCTCAATTCATGCTGTCTTAGGGGCAGCAGCAGGTTTTCTGGCCTGTTTGCCCCTGTTCCAGGACTGGTTAGGTTTCCAGCCTTGTCTGTAGCGAGCAACAGCTCCTTCCTGTTTTGGTGCAGAGGAAGTTGATGCTGCTCCTGCTTTGAAATTACGAAAGGAACGAAAATTGGACTGTCTAGCCTTGGCTTTGGCCTTGTCCTGAGGCAGGGCATGACCTTTACCTCCTGTAATGTCATCAATAATCTCTTTCAAGCCGGGCCCGAATAAGGTCTGCCCTTTGAAAGGAATATTAAGCAATTTAGATTTAGACCTAACATCAGCTGACCAGGATTTTAGCCACAGAGCTCTGCGTGCCTGAATGGCGAATCCTGAATTTTTAGCCGCAAGTTTAGTTAAATGTACTACGGCATCTGAAATAAATGAATTAGCTAACTTAAGGAATTTAAGTTTGTGTGTGATGTCATCTAGTGTGGATGATTGAAGTGTCTCTTCCAGAGACTCAAACCAAAATGCTGCTGCAGCCGTGACAGGCGCAATACATGCAAGAGGTTGCAATATAAACCCTTGTTGAACAAACATTTTCTTAAGGTAACCCTCTAATTTTTTATCCATTGGATCTGAAAAAGCACAGCTATCCTCCACTGGGATAGTGGTACGCTTAGCTAAAGTAGAAACTGCTCCCTCCACCTTAGGGACCATTTGCCATAAGTCCCGTGTGGCGGCGTCTATTGGAAACATTTTTCTGAATATAGGAGGGGGTGAGAAAGGCACACCGGGTCTATCCCACTCCTTAGTAACAATGTCAGTAAGTCTCTTAGGTATAGGAAAAACGTCAGTACTCGTCGGTACCGCAAAATATTTATCCAACCTACACATTTTTTCTGGGATTGCAACTGTGTTACAATCATTCAGAGCCGCTAATACCTCCCCTAGTAACACACGGAGGTTCTCAAGCTTAAATTTAAAATTTGAAATGTCTGAGTCCAGTTTATTTGGATCAGAACCGTCACCCACAGAATGAAGCTCTCCGTCTTCATGTTCTGCAAACTGTGACGCAGTATCAGACATGGCCCTTGCATTATCAGCGCACTCTGTTCTCATCCCAGAGTGATCACGTTTACCTCTTAGTTCTGGTAGTTTAGCCAAAACTTCAGTCATAACAGTAGCCATATCTTGTAATGTGATTTGTAATGGCCGCCCAGATGCACTCGGCGCTACAATATCACGCACCTCCTGAGCGGGAGATGCAGGTACTGACACGTGAGGCGAGTTAGTCGGCATAACTCTCCCCTCGTTGTTTGGTGAAATATGTTCAATTTGTACAGATTGACTATTTTTTAAAGTAGCATCAATACATTTAGTACATAAATTTCTATTGGGCTCCACTTTGGCATTAACACATATAGCACAGAGATATTCCTCTGAATCAGACATGTTTAACACACTAGCAAATAAACAGCAACTTGGAAATACTTTTCAAAGTAGTTTACAAATAATATGAAAACGAACTGTGCCTTTAAGAAGCACAGAAAATATTATAACAGATAAAATAATTAAGTTATAGCATCAATCTTTGTCAGAATATACAGTTTTAGCAAAGGATTGTTCCCCTCAGCAAATGATAACTAACCCAGGCAGCAGAAAAAAATACACAAATAAACGTTTTTTATATCACAGTCAATACAATCAGCACAGCTCTGCTGTATGATTACTTCCCTCAAAAAAGACTCTTGAGATCCCTGAACTCTGTAGAGATGAACCGGATCATGCAGGAAGAAAATGAACCTCTGACTGAGTTTTTCTGATGCATAGTAAAAGCGCCAAAAATGGCCCCTCCCCCACACACATAACAGTGAGAGGGATCAGTGAACTGCTCTAATTTAAATCAAAACTATTGCCAAGTGGAAAAAAAGTGCCCAAAACATTTTTTCACCCAGTACCTCAGAGAAAAAAACGTTTTTACATGCCAGCAAAAAAACGTTTTACCTCAATAATTAATTGTCATTTAAAACCTATTGCAAGTCCCTGCAAAATAGGTTAAGTCTATGTATACAGTTTAAAAGCCAGAGAAGTACCATTTCCCAGAAAAATGAAGTGTAAAATATACATACATGACAGCCTGATATCAGCTACATCTACTGCATTTAAGGCTGAGTTTACATTATAACGGTATGGCAGGATTTTCTCATCAATTCCATGTCAGAAAATAATAAACTGCTACATACCTCTTTGCAGATTAATCTGCCTGCTGTCCCCTGATCTGAAGTTACCTCTCCTCAGATGGCCGAGAAACAGCAATATGATCTTAACTACTCCGGCTAAAATCATAGAAAAACTCAGGTAGATTCTTCTTCAAATTCTACCAGAGAAGGAATAACACACTCCGGTGCTATTATAAAATAACAAACTTTTGATTGAAGATATAAAAACTAAATATATCACCATAGTCCTCTCACACATCCTATCTAGTCGTTGGTGCAAGAGAATGACTGGAGGTGACGTAGAGGGGAGGAGCTATATAGCAACTCTGCTGGGTGAATCCTCTTGCACTTCCTGTAGGGGAGCAGTTAATATCCCACAAGTAATGATGACCGTGGACTGATCACACTTAACAGAAGAAAGGAGCTATTAAGAATAAATTCACAATGTGAGTTGATATGCAGGACTGGGGTATTATAAATAAAACATAACTTTTAATAATTTACCAGTAAAAAATTGTAAGTAATAGTGATAAACATTCACTCTGTGTAGTGTATATAAAATCAATTAAAAAGTATGAATGCTGAAGTGCCAAGTATTGGCCATACAAAGTATGTTAAGTGGGTAATTCACAATCAAAAAGCACTATAGAGTGCTTAACAATAGCAACAAAACTAATCAAATAAGAAAAGGAAGGCACACTTCCACAAAATATACTGCTGAGTACAATGCTCAGCCGATGTTAGCTTCTATTAAAGTCACACACTCTGTATTGAAATACAAAATTAGGTTGAACCTATGAATCTATCAATGTATAGGCCTGTGAAATGAGTCAGAATAAAACCCAAATCACAGAGGAGAAGTGTAAGTGCAGTGACTAAAACGCTAACATGTATATGTTGCTATTGAACAATTATACCCACAAGAAAGGTGCGTGAGGTGGGTGAGTCTGGCAAGGATGTACCACAATATGCTCACGGATTGCACAAGAAACTAATCTAAAAAGAGGATTGACCTCACACAAAAATTATCTAGCTAGTGCAATACTGGAGCGATACTATGCCTTGTCAGAATCCCATGCTATATATAATATAGTGGCAAAAGGTGCTTGTGACCTTGGTAAAGTCAAATAAAGAAGCCAAAGGAAAGGGCTAGTTGGCTTAGAAGGGATACTTCATAGTAAGCGTTAGACAGTACGGTCAAATTATCTCAAATTAACACACACACACAATCAGACTATCAGCATTCATCAAGAGCGCCTGATGCGCATTTCGCCACGTCCGTGGCTTTCTCAAAGGCCTTTGAGTACAGGATATTGAGCACCCCCCACCTCCATTATTTTGATTAAAGGAAATACTATTTTCCTCCCTAAGCATAGGGTTTAATTGTGTTGGGGAACTAATAAGTACAATAAATACATTCGTATTTCTCTCCCTAAATTTCTATATCTGCTAGTGAGCCAACACATTTCACGACACTTCTCTGCTAGCAAACAATTACATCTTGCGGTACTGCTCTCTATCTGCTAGTGAGCCAACGCATTTCACGACACCTCTCTGCTAGCAAACAATTACATCTTGCAGTACTGCTCTCTATCTGCTAGTGAGCCAACACATTTCACGACACCTCTCTGCTAGCAAACAATTACATCTTGCAGTACTGCTCTCTATCTGCTAGTGAGCCAACACATTTCATAACTCTCTAATGGTAAGAAAATTGAAAAGTGCTGTGGTCACTAAGGGGTTAAAAAACAAAGCAAACTAGATAATATAAATAAATTGAAAAGTCTCTTAAAATTAGACCATAAAAAGTTTAATTTGGACAATAAACTATAAAACTTTGTATTGTGCATACGAAAAAGCATTATTTACACATTAAAAATAATTTTTGCAAAAAAATAAAATTAATTAAAATCTGCTTATTCTGAGGCAAATGGGAACTGTGTGCCTGACTAATTGCTCATGGGCTGTGTAATTTGTGGGCACTGATAAAAATATTGGTGGGTAGTGATAAAAATGTCACCAATGACTGTCCCGCTGCATAAAGAAGTCACCAGTGACTGTCCCGCTGCATAAAGAAGTCACCAGTGACTGTCCCACCCCATAAAAATGTCACCAGTGACTTTCCTGCTTTATAAAAACGTCACCAGTGATTGTCCCGCTATGGTCTTTTGTTTACTAGCACATTGTTTAATGATAAGTTCTATAACTATTCACAGGTTCTCTCCTGTTTTATACAGATCTTATAATAAGGCCTCTATTTATCAAGGTCTGGCGGTCCTGATCCGACAGTGCAGATCAGGTCCGCCAGACCTCGCTGAATACGGTGAGCAATACGCTCTCCGTATTCCGCATTGCACCAGCAGCTCACAAGAGCTGCTGGTGCAACGCCGTCCCCTGCAGACTCGCGGCCAATGGGCCACCAGCAGGGGGGGTGTCAATTAACTCGATCGGGTTGATTTCCGGCGTTGTCTGTCCGCTGCTTCATAACTGCTGTTTCTGGCGAGTCTTCAGACTCGCCAGAAACACGGGCCGTCAAGCTCCTTTTGGTGCTTGATAGATAGGCCCCTAAGTGTCAGGTCGGCACATTCAAGCTAAATACGCGACAAGCACAAACAGCGCTTAATGTCTCTGGCGCAGTGAAACAATTAACACAGCCAGTTTCCATTTTATATCAGACAAAATGTTTTACAAACCTTTTTCCAGCCGTCGGCAAGGCCAAGTTCC